>NC_061100.1:93855839-93870839 GCF_015104395.2 Macrobrachium nipponense | reverse complement strand
AATATCAGGAGAGGGATCTTCCAGGGCGACTCACTGTCCCCACTACCCTTCATAATAGCCATGATTCCCATGACAAAAGTACTACAGAAGATGGATGCCGGGTACCAACTCAAGAAAAGAGGCAACAGAATTTACCGTCTGATGTTCATGCTGTATGGTAAGAGCATCAAGGAAATAGATACCCTAATCCAGACTGTAAGGATTGTATCTGGGGACATCAGGATGTAGTTTGGAATAGAAAAATGCGCCCTAGTCAACATACAAAAAGGCAAAGTAACGAGAACTGAAGGGATAAAGCTACCAGATGGGAGCAACATCAAACACATAGATGAGACAGGATACAAATACCTGGGAATAATGGAAGGAGGGGATATAAAACACCAAGAGATGAAGGACACGATCAGGAAAGAATATATGCAGAGACTCAAGGCGATACTCAAGTCAAAACTCAACGCCGAAATATGATAAAAGCCATAAACACATGGGCAGTGCCAGTAATCAGATACAGCGCAGGAATAGTGGAATGGACGAAGGCACAACTCCGCAGCATAGATCAGAAAACCAGGAAACATATGACAATACACAAAGCACTACACCCAAGAGCAAATACGGACAGACTATACATAACACGAAAGGAAGGAGGGAGAGGACTACTAAGTATAGAGGACTGCGTCAACATCGAAAACAGAGCACTGGGGCAATATCTGAAAACCAGTGAAGACGAGTGGCTAAAGAGTGCATGGGAAGAAGGACTAATAAAAGTAGGCGAAGACCCAGAAATATACAGAGACAGGAGAAAGACAGAAAGAACAGAGGACTGGCACAACAAACCAATGCACGGACAATACATGAGACAGACTAAGGAACTACCCAGCGATGACAATTGGCAATGGCTACAGAGGGGAGAGCTAAAGAAGGAAACTGAAGGAATGATAACAGCGGCACAAGATCAGGCCCTAAGAACCAGATATGTTCAAAGAACTATAGACGGAAATAACATCTCTCCATATGTAAGAAGTGCAATACGAAAAATGAAACCATAAACCACATAGCAAGTGAATGCCCGGCACTTGCACAGAACCAGTACAAAAAGAGGCATGATTCAGTGGCAAAAGCCCTCCACTGGAGCCTGTGCAAGAAACATCAGCTACCTTGCAGTAATAAGTGGTACGAACACCAACCTGAAGGAGTGATAGAAAACGATCAGGCAAAGATCCTCTGGGACTATGGTATCAGAACAGATAGGGTGATACGTGCAAACAGACCAGACGTGACGTTGATTGACAAAGTCAAGAAGAAAGTATCCCTCATTGATGTCGCAATACCATGGGACACCAGAGTTGAAGAGAAAGAGAGGGAAAAAATGGATAAGTATCAAGATCTGAAAATAGAAATAAGAAGGATATGAGATATGCCAGTGGAAATCGTACCCATAATCATAGGAGCACTAGGCACGATCCCAAGATCCCCGAAAAGGAATCTAGAAAAAACTAGAGACTGAAGTAGCTCCAGGACTCATGGCAGAAGAGTGTGATCCTAGAAACGGCACACATAGTAAGAAAAGTGATGGACTCCTAAGGAGGCAGGATGCAACCCGGAACCCCACACTATAAATACCACCCAGTCGAATTGGAGGACTGTGATAGAGCAAAAAAAAAAAAAAAAAAAAAAAAAAAATAACAATAATGATGTTTATATAAAGTCCACGCAGAGATTTCTTGCCACCCGTTGAACTCGAGACAACGGTTATCAAGAGAAGCCTTTGTTGCCTTAGTAATCTTTGCTGGCGTTCGTCAGTTGTTTATATAACACACACACACATAAATATATATATGTATATAATATAATATATATATCTATATATATATATATATATATATATTATATATATGTGTATATATAAGGATGTGTGTGTTTATCCTCCCCTCAAAAAAACTGAAAAACGACAAAACAAAAACAAGCAAGCAAATAAAATCAATGCAATCATTTCTCCTCTCTACTTCCAAACGAAATCAAGCAAGCAAGCAAAAATCAAGCAAAATATATCAATGAAGACAATCTTTCCAGCTCTCTACTTCAAAACGAAATCAAGCAAGCAAGCAAAAATTAAGCAAAAAATTATTGAAGATAATCATTCTACCTCTCTACTTCCAAACGAGATCAAGAATCAAGAAAAAAAAACAAGCAGAGGAAAAAAAAAAATCAAAGACAATCATTCCTCTACTTGAAAATGAAAACAGCAAGCAGGCAAGCAAAGAAAATGAGGACACTCATCCACCTCCCTACTTCAAAACAAAAACAAGCAAGCAGACAAGCAAAAAACAAAGCAAAAGCAATCAAGGCACTAATGAAAACATATAGCTGCCTGACCTCTGTCGAACTGTCATGCCAGAACCTACCTAAAAGCTACATATACTTACTCCATTCGGCTATTGGGTTAAAACCAATTCTCTCCCATCTCTTAAGACGAGACCTTTATGAAACGTGATAAAAAGGCAGAGAGAGAGAGAGAGAGAGAGAGAGAGAGAGAGAGAGAGAGAGAGACGAGATGAGAGACGACAGAGAGAGAGAGAGAGAGAGAGAGAGATGTCTACGACGTAGGGCCTGAAGAATCTCAGGACGTCGATTTACGTCAAGGTCGAAGTAAGTAAGTAAGTAAGTGTCTCAGAAAAATAAAATATTATATGCATTATGATCTCCTTCGCATCCTTGATCTGATTGAGAGAGAGAGAGAGAGAGAGAGAGAGAGAGAGAGAGAGAGAGAGAGAGAGAGAGATCTTCTGTCGGAGGTCTGCCTATGTCTTTCTCCGTTAAAGGATTTGGTCTGAATCTTGTATTTCAGATGAAAAGATAGCAAGAATACAGATTCCATTTGATGAGGTGGTGAAGTAATCTAAAGGAGGAAGTAACCTTTGGGTTCATATATGTATATATATGTGTGTGTGTGTGTATGTATGTATGCCTTTTTACATTTCTAATGTGAATAACGCAACAATTTGTAATTATCATTATTTACAATCTGCAAGCAGTGATTAACAGGTCAAGATTGCTGCTGAAATACTGAGCAAACTTCCACAAGACAAGAATAAAATGTATATAAAGAAAAAAGACCAACAACAACATATTAAAGTGTAAAGAAAACATGATAAAATGAAGTCAATTTACACGAAAATGAAAATAAACCATCAGTTCAGAAACTTGAGTAAGGATGCGCAGCAAAAGACAACAGGCAGCTGGGGAAATTCCACTTCAAACGTATAAAGCAAGCACGCACACTCGCACGAAGGAACACACACTAACACAGACACGCACAGACATGCATTAACCTACCATTACCCTTAATTCCTATTGGACTTGGGCATTCTTCTCCTGAATGGGGTGCCATGACTCAGACGATCTCGAAGGCGCAACAAAAACGTTGCCCTAATGGCCCCTCATGAAAAGGTTTGTGTTGTACTCAGAAATGTCAGTTCGCAGTCTCTCAGGTGCTGGCGTTATGAGATCTCCTCCTCCTCCTCCTCCTCTTCTTCTTCTTCTTTCTGTCACCCACTCTGTCCAGCGAAAGCAGAGACAAATTTTCAGAAATGGTAGAAAAGACAGGGACACTTCAACATGTCAGTTCGCAAACCCTCCGGTGATATGGTATTGGAATCTCCTCCTCCTCCTCCTCTTCTTCTTCTTCTTCTTCTTCTTCTTTTTATTCTCCTCTCTGTCAGTCAATCAGCCCGCGAAAGTAGGGACAAATCTTCAGAAATGGTAGAAAAGACAGCGACACTCCAACATGTCAGTTCGCAACCCCCTTCTCAGGTGATATGGTTATGGAATCTCCTCTTCTTCTTCTTCTTCTTCTTCTCTGTCTGTCCCGCGAAAGCAAGGGCGAATAATGGCGAGAACGACCACCAGCAATCATGCTGTCACAACTTATTAAGGCGAGGCTGCTGCTATTGCTTCTGCGCGTGCGCAGAGAGCATAACAGAAACGTCACGAGAAGGAGAAGTCATCTTCCAAAGGAGAGGCTCGATTGGCCAGATTAGATATCATTGTCGCTTTTATATAGATTCGAGTTGTTTTGAAGCACTCCTGAGGTCTACTATGTCATCCTGGTGAGATCCTTTGCGGGGTGTGGTGGTGGGAGGGAGAGGGGGGGGGGTTTAGTAGTGCCTCATGCTGTGTACTGTAACCATTTACTCAAGTTGTTGTTTAAGATTAAGCTGGCCTTGTGCCAGCACGGGCTCTTGCTCACAGAGCAGCCCGTAACTTTACTCAAGGAGTCCCTTAAGTCAATAGCTGCGACCTTTTTTCATTTTCGCTTACTCGGGGAGTAAGCCTGGAAACTACTTTATGTTATTGTTGGAGGGGGGCCGGGTTTGGGGGCGGGGGAGGTGGTGTAGGAACGGTCTAGAAAGAGCCTAAAAAATCTGAAAAGGTGTTTCGCGTTGAGTTCAAGATACAGTAATTTTATATGATATTTACGATTTGTTTATTAGGATGAAAATGTAAAAAAATAAATAATGTGCATGCTAAACAGTACGGAACAATTATTTCTAATAAAATATAACGTATTTATTTTAATTTTCGTAGGTGTAACAAGGCTCTATTTTACCGTAGATTTTAGCATGATTTAATTGCATGAAAAGAATATATTGTTTACAACTTATACTCGAGCGGAAAATCTTACACGAGTCCCAAATAAGCTGGAGGTCGGATCACTCCTTGTTATGACTGCATCTCCGTTTATATTTTCATTCTTCCATCTTACTTTCCTGAGCAGTTGCTTCATAACGCAAATGCGAAAGGTTCTGCTCCTGTAAATATTAATAAAAAGTTTGATAAAACCTTTTTAGCGTATGACCTTTGACCTGAAATTCATATTCCATTCTATCCTATCAACCAGGAAAGGAAACTTAAAGATAGTTTTATTTGGTCTTTTATAATATGTGAGAGCTCTTATTTTTTGTGCATTTCCCATGACCTCCTCTTACTTCTTATTCTTAATAAACTCCTCAATATTCTATGGAAGCTTGAACTCCAAGTGAATTCCAAGTCAGTGGCCCCTTTGGTGGGCTTGTTCCAGATGAATAGGTTGCATCTCCCGAATAATAATGATAATAATTGTCACCGTGTGTTTATATATTTGTTTAGTATTTAGGTTGTTACTATATTTACATCATAATAAGTAATGTTTGTATGTATATAGGGATTTTCGAGTTAAAGCAGAGTTAAAGACCCAACTGTAATTACCAACGAATTCTTGTTACCGTAATGAAGATTGGTTGTGACATCTTGTTTTGGACAGTTGTTTAGTTATTGTTTCTCTCTCTTCAGAGGTGAAATGGGGATCAGCAGAAATAACTCGGGAGTGCATTCGTGGTGCTGTTGAGCGGAAGAGGTCGAGATCCCTGCCACCTTGGATTTTATACATCAGCCCTACTTGAAAGTGCTCTTCGTCGGCGTTGGTGTTTACCGTCACCGAAGTATTGGTGCTTGGTGTTTAGTGGTCAATGTTACGTAATCGCAAAAATATGCACCGGTCGCTATGATCGAGAGAGAGAGTGTTTTATTGGCCGGTCGAAGTCACGAAAGCATGTTTGAGGGTTGTGGCCTTATGCACAAGGGATAAGTGACCGACCGCACGGCAGTCTCCGCGAGTGTACTCGCTATCTTTTCCCTGTATTTTGGTTGTTATTAAATAAGATACCTATTGCTTATATGCATATATATATATATATATATATATATATATATATATATATATATATATATAAAATGTAAATTCAGATAGCAATCATTTTTCTATTTGTTACGTACGTTATTAGTGATGAAATGAACACCGTTCTTACTTATTGATATTTGTTTGACATTTATTATACTCACGGGACTATTCCATATTATTCACTTTTATTATCAATTAAATGTTATATATCTTTTTGTTGATGTTATAAATACAACTCAAAAAAAACTCATATACTTGTTTATCACCACTTCGTCTACAGCATTTAAAAGACTAAAAGAACCTTCAAGTGCTATTGCATAGCTTGTGATTAATATTTATTAATTAGTGAATAGTACTTGTGACAATAATTCATACAAGGAATAAAAAAAAAACAGATTCTAGCTCCATAAAATTTTGAGAGTTAGAATTAGATAAGGAAAAACCCTTCAACTACAACCTCTCATGCCTAGATACCAGTGAACCAAATAAGCTGCCTTAACAAGGCGTGATTCGACCTCCAGCTTACTCGCGACGCGTGCCAGATATAAGCGGAAATGCAAATTAATCGAACAGACATATAACCTCTAAATTCAGTGCACCAGATAAATTAAAAACCGGGCTAAAATCTACAGTCAAATAAAGCGTTGTTTCACTGACGAAAATTAAAATAAATATGCTATATCTTATTAGAAATAACTTTTCCATACTGTTTAAAATCCACATTAGATTTTATATTTGTATTCTAATAAACAAATCATGAATATCCTTTCCTAAAATTCCTGTATTTTTAACTCAACACGAAACACCTTTTTTTGGACCTTTTCAGGCTCTTCCATAGACCTTCCCTATCCCCCAACAACAACGACAACGACGTAGTTTGCAAGGCTTACTCCCCGAGCAATCGAAAATCCCGTTAATACTAGCGAACAAAAATCACCGCTTCTCCTTCTTCCATCTCGGGCTCAGACATGACGTAAACGCCCACAAGATCGCGGGCGCCAGAGGGCTAATACGATTCACGTGTGGGTGGTGGAGAGAGAGAGAGAGAGAGAGAGAGAGAGAGAGAGAGAGAGAAGGTTGGATCTACTCCATATTTTGAAAATTGTCTTTCGTCTTCTTCTTCTTCTTCTTCTGGCGTCGTTGCATTATTCCGTATGTTGACCTTGTCACGTCAGTCTGTGACTGACGGGATTCAAACCAGTTCATTCCAGAAGATGAGAATTGGCAGTATAGTTCTGTTTATCTTCTTCATCATCTTCTTCAATTTATTACCATTTCCACTATTTTTAGTGGTGTCCTTACTTCCTCATTTTTTCCTGGATTGTTTTGCCTTCTCTCTCTCTCTCTCTCTCTCTCTCTCTCTTCTCTCTCTCTCTCTCTCTCTCTCCTTCAGGAGAATTTCTGTGTTTTTGCCAGAGGTTCTTCCTTGACCAACTGATATGCCCCCGTCTCCTTTTCATTTTTGTGGACTCCTAATTTTATTGAAGCTTTGTATATATGTATATATATATGTATATATATATATATATAAATATATACATGTATATATGTATATATATATATGTATAAATATATATATATATATATATATATATATATATATATATATATATATATATATATATATATATATATTATCTAGAATCTCCAATGATTTGTCATTATTCCTTAGAAATCTTCCAACAAGAGAAAAAGAGGGTTAGAGACTGTTTCAAAGTCTTGATAACAAGACGTATAGCACTTGGGAGCAATGCCATCGACTTCGGCGGAAAATTAGTCAATAAATGGGAAGGAATAAGTAATAACACCGATAAACCTGCAATTCAAGAGAGGTCAGGAGCAGCAGCAGCAGCAGCAGCAGCAGCAGCAGCAGCAGCAGCAGCAGTAGCAGCAGCAGCAGCATCAGCAGCAGCAGAGAGCAGGAATGAATTTGCTGCTCGCCTGAGATATTAGCAGGTCAGAAGATTCCCCACAACTGCCCCGGGCTAACCATTCCACAGTTTCGATTTTAGCAGAGACAAAACTCATATGAAACTGAATAGTACTAAACCTGATCTCGAATATGAAACTCACCGACATAAATAATATCGCCTAGAATATAATACACTTTTCTGAACCTGAGCATTCGCTCGGTCTGTATCATAATCAACATTATTTGGAAGCTTGAGTTTGGTTGGCTTGTTCCATGCGAATAGGTTTCATCTGCTGGAATAATAATAATAATAATAATAATAATAATAATAATAATAATAATAATAATAATAATAATAATAATAATAATAATAATAATTCGTTAGACGAGTGTGGATAAATGAAAACTGTATACATAACATCATTACAATACACCGACAGGTATGTCGATACAGTAGGACACACACATATATAAGAACTGAATAATTGAAAACGCCAGTAACGGTACTATAACGCATAGTACTTCAAACAGATCATTTATTGCAACCATACCAACTAAACTGTATATATCTGTCAATGTGAACGTATCCTATCATCAAGAGCAGTGGCATGGTGATTTTGATAACATTTCTGGCACAAGATGAGAGAAAATCTGGCATATAAGAAAAATAAAAAGCAGAAGCATGGATAAGAATCCTTCATCACTGAAGAAGGCACAAACTTGACTTATACAACGCAGTATTATCATTATTATTTCTCTCTCTCTCTCTCTCTCTCTCTCTCTCGTTTTCTTATAGCGAGCTTTCTTCTGGAGCTGCCAGACATCCTCTAGGCTGGGAAGCTGAGGGTGGACTGCTTCTGGAGTGGTGTCCGTCTTCCTTATATTTGGGGTCGTCAGCAGAAGGGTCTGCCCCATGCTGACGACCCTAAATATAAGGAGGACGGACACCACTCCAGAAGCAGTCCATCCTCAGCTTTCCCAGCCTAGAGGATGTCTGGCAGCTCCAGACGAAAGCTCGCTATATTATTGTTATTATTATTATTTAACGAACCGTATTCATATGGAACAAGCCCACCAAAGGGGCCATAGACTTGAAATTCAAGCTTCCAAGGAATATTACGGTGTTCATTAGGAAGAAGTAAGAGGAGGTGAAGGGAAATGCATTAAAAAAAAAAAAAATAAAATTATCAGTTAATGAAAGCTGATATAAAAACGAAAACAAATAACCAGACACTGAAACTGCAATAAAACTGAGGGAACAATTTTGTAGGATAATGGCACCGTCTTCCACGAAGGTTTCGTGACCTTGTTTCACGAAAGGTAAAACGCTACAAATTTTCTCTTCGCTTTGCGGTCATTCTCGTATCGTATCGTTTGTTCAGAACTCCAGGGCATAAATTATATAAGCGAAAAAATAAAAAATAAAACAAGTCTAAATCTCGGTGTGACTTAATTCTGACATACGCGAATTAAGACAATAAAATGAAATTGAATGGAATTTTGAATCGATTCGGAAACGAAATTGGAAAAATTCGCTTATATATATATATATATATATATATATATATATATATATATATATATATATATATATATATATACATGACAAATTATCACATCATCGTGATTCATATACATTACTCGAGTTACAAATGTCCTTTCAATATCTAATTCGCTCTACTTCAGAATAGATATATTTTCATATGTAAATCGAAGGGGAATTTTTTTAGTTGATAATAATTTCGTCCTCTCGTGGGTTCGAACCACCGCCCAGCGGACAGAGACTTCAGTAACGTTATCAATTCGGCTGTTAACAAGTGAGGTTACAAGGTAGAGCGAATTAGCTATTAAAAGACATTTGTAGCTCGAATAATATATATACCTAAAGAGAGAGAGACAGCAGTCTCTGAAATATAGTACTTTTCTCTCTACATTTTGGTGTTTTTATGGGCTCCTTTTATTAGATGGAATTCTGTTGTTACAGAACATTTTTACCAGTCATATTATATATATATATATATATATATATATATATATATATATATATATATATATATATATATACACACATAAATATGCGCATGTGTAAGTACAAACCTCAAAAAGACAGCTCTAAATAACACCTATAGAACGCAGCCCAGTATATACACTAGGCAAGCACTTTCACATGATGGTTCTAGAGCAACCGCCCCCAAACCCCGCCCCCAACTACGAGAGAGAGAGAGAGAGAGAGAGAGAGAGAGAGAGAGAGACATATACCCCTATCCCGTACGACTTTGGCTATGCAGCAATACTCGCGCGAGACATAAATCGATTATAGCCAATAGCGATTATATAAAAAGGCGCAGGATACACTGGGAATAACGGAGGGGGCATGAGAGAGAGAGAGAGAGAGAGAGAGAGAGAGAGAGGAGAGAGAGAGAGAGAGAGAAGGGAGGATATTGAAGACTCTACGGCTTCCTCGGTGTGGGAGAGCACTAGTAGGCCTTGCATGAAATGGCGTCTCTAGTGGTACCTCACTGAGAGAGAGATGGGTGGGTGGGGGTTGGGGGGGGCGCCTATGTAAGGATTCCCTCTCCCAGTTGATTGATGCGTGTGGCGCCACAACGCCCAGGTAAAGGGCGCAGTAGTGTCATGATCTTATTTCAAGGTCACCATGTGACCTGTCTAGCCAAAGGATAATATTCCAACAACTTTTCCTTCTCTTTTAGGATTTAAATTAACGAAATTTGACTGAATTCTGCTAAATCACCGATTTAAAGGTCTTTTATTGCGTGCGTTTTTAAAAAATTAGAATTAGACAGCTATAGGCCTAATCTTTCTGGGAAAATGACTAGGCCTACTGTTGAGTACAAGCGCGAAGCATTCTTTCGATTTAGGTATTCAATTAGAAACGGCCAACTAAAAATACTAACACACCACTTGAAGTTTTTCTTTAAACGAGTTTTTAAATTACGATATAGGCCTAGTTTTTCTGGGAGAAAGTCTAAGGCCTATAGCTGACTATAAACGTGAAGCATAAACCGTCAGACAGTGCGCAGTTGATCTGAAATCGCAAATATTTTGAATTCCTAGAAATATTAATTTCCGCTAAGTTATGAATAGCTGTTATGTTTAAATACTTTGGCAAATTATTGGCTTTAATCGTTATTCATATTAAAACTTGTTAGACAAGAAAACGTGAGGAGCTTTAGTAGCTAGCCATGGTATTTGCTTATATAGAAAATTCTAGGCACTAGACCTAGTTCAAGCGGGGTGTTCCACCCTCTACTGTAACCTGAAGCACGAGACTACGTCAGCTCACATTCCGCTAACTCTTCAAAAATAAATAAATAAATAAATAAACAAGTAAATAAGGTTTCTACGCCCAAAGAAAGCCATTTGCATTCGAAATCAACCCGCGGTGCGAGAATGGATAAACATTTTGCCGAATAAACGGAAATAATGTTCTATCTTTTGATGTTACGTGGTATGTCGTCTCTTCCTCAACAAAACGCACTCAACTCGAAGGCTGACGGAGCAATATTTAAACGGAATGCAACGTATAAATTGTAACTGATTTTAATGGTGATTGTTACAACTATAGTTCGCATTTATAAACTTCAACTTGTAAAGTAAGTTCTGACTCTGCTCAGTGTAAGGTATATACTTAGGCCTACAGTTCAGTATTTGAAGGGACTAGGAACATTATTTATACCTTTACAAATGGCATATTCTGGTTTTGGCAAATTTTCTTTTCGATATACAATTGAATTTATTTGTTTCTCATGTATTCAGTCACTATTGGAAAAGATTTTGATTTGCTTTTGATATTTTGTCATGTTTTACTTTTAATATGTTACAGAATATGCTTAACTCGATATATATATATATATATATATATATATATATATATATATATTATATATATATATATATATATATATATATATATATATATATATATATATATAGAAATTTATGTTAAAGTTATTTGCCAAACATGGCCTGGTGTATAACGATATCGAGAATGTCATATTAGTGTCCCAAAACATTGTTGTTAACGTACAATGCCAACATTCCAGCAAAAACATCAACATTCCGCCATAGTTACGCGTCTATGGAACACTTTCTTAGAATGTCTACATTAAGTAACTCTGTCTATGCCATATATAACGTTCTCTAGCGTAACTACTTGATATTCATCAAAATCTATATATCTCTCGCGTTACGTAACCCATACTATGGGCACAGGGTTATGTGACCACGCTCGTAAAAGGTGATTGGAAGATTGGAAATAATTTTGTTACGTAACAGTGGGGAATTTTGCCACAATAAAAAGTAATGGCGGGGTTATTGCTATAACCCTCAGTTCAATATGGAGTCATACGATTATTGTGCGTAATATTTCATTTTTTGTTTTATATAATTTCATTTATTCGTATTTTTTATTATTCCTATTCGAAGTGTGACCTCTAGCAAGTTGTTAAAGAAATTTACTTGCTATATAGGACATTTAGACATGCTTACATTACACCACGCGAAGTCCACAGACGGTACTAACCCCACTACGGTGAGGAATTATAAAGGATTATAATTGATCTATAAGTGGATTCCATTATGTCATAAGATTTACACTTCCAATAATTTAATATAACAATTATTACAACAATAATGTCTGGCAAAAAGTAAACGTCAGCATAATTCATATTGCTTTTTTCAGTAAATGGAAATCTTAAAGCACACTAAAGTGTATTTGTAAGGATTGTTTATTATTATTGGTCTTGTTACATTGCCCTAGACGAAATGGAAAAATCAATTTACAACTAAAGGAATATATATATGCATACATACATACATACATACATATATATATATATATATATATATATATATATATATATATATATATATATATATATATATATATATATATATATATATATATATATATATATATATATATATATATATGCATTAGGCTACAAATGTGCTTTAATATCCAATTCGCCCTACCTTGGAATTAATATATTTTCATATATGCTAAAATATATGAAAAATATATTGATTCCGAGGTAGAGCGAATTGGATATTAAAGGACATTTGTAACTTATTGCATTTATATGAATCACGATGATGTGATAAGTATTACATATATATATATATATATATATATATATATATATATATATATATATACATGTATATATATATATATATATATATATATATATATATATATATATATATCTATATATATATATATATATATATATATATATCTATATATATATATTTATATATACACGAGTGTATATATATATATATATATATATATATATATATATATATATATATATATATATATATATATATATATAAATTCTAAGTGGATTCCCCAGGGATTTAATTTTTCCAGCGCTACCGTATCCTCGCTAATTCGTTTGCTAACATGAAAGATTTCAACCTTCACTTCTCGAAACCCAGAAGGTTCCAAGAAATAAGAAAACCGTCAATTTAAAGAGGAAACCGAAATCTGGCAGAAGATTAGAGCTTGGTATCTCGAAAGTCGATCTCCAGCGCAGAAACCATTAAC
Organism: Macrobrachium nipponense; assembly: GCF_015104395.2. Taxonomy (NCBI): domain Eukaryota; kingdom Metazoa; phylum Arthropoda; class Malacostraca; order Decapoda; family Palaemonidae; genus Macrobrachium; species Macrobrachium nipponense. The sequence continues at coordinate 93,857,639 of NC_061100.1, read as the reverse complement.
CGATCTAGTCTTTATTTCTCGCGAAAAGTAAGGTTTTATTATTATTTTATTATTATTATTATTATTATTATTATTATTATTATTATTATTATTATTATTATTATTATTATTATTATTATTATTATTTATTATATTTTATTATTATCATCATCATAGTGCTAAAATTTAAGTTTTGCCAGTTAAATTGCAAATTATGTTTCTATGTTTTTAATTTGGCTAATTGTATGTATATGTAAGTACACTCGGCAAGGAATGTTAAGATACAGTTTTTTTAAATCTTCGGACATATAGTGTTCAATAATGCCACACCTGGCAACTCTAGAAAGGGGGCGGAGCTTCAAAATCGTAGCGTTTTTTGCTTTCTAGATTTCCATTAACTTTACACCATAAAGATTTTGTAGAGGTCCTTTAATAATTTTTACTTGAATGTAGAAACAGGCTCTATATTATTCGTTAATGTTGGTTTGGTAACGTCAGTTCAGGGTAGAATATCGATCATCCTTTTTTAAAACCTACTGTGAAACCTTATTTATAAGTAATGTTTGACACTAAACTGACGTAACATTCATGCGTAACTGAAGACGGACCTTAAATAATGAGAGAAAGTGTTTTAAAATTTGGTCAGTACTTGTAGAAATCGTGAGGAACAATACAGTAAAGAATCAAATATTATGACGATAGAGAGAGAGCGCGCAAGCTGACGCCTATCGATAGAGATACTTAATTCATTATATTTACTTTGAGAGATTAAGTGACAATATTTTTTCAAATGTTTCAAAAGTGAAGAGAGAGAGAGAAGAGAGAGAGAGAGAGAGAGAGAGAGAGCACAAGCATAGGCCTATCTGTAGAGATACTTAATTCATTATATTTACTTTGAAAGATTGAGTGATAATATTTTTTCAAATGTGTTTTAAAAGAGAGAGAGAGAGAGAGAGAGAGAGAGAGAGAGAGAGAGAGAGAACAAAATCTGCTTACGTGAAAGCTTAGGCCTATTTATAACTACTTAATTTCATTATATTTTCTTTGGGAGATTAAGTGGTAATATATATTTTTAAAGTGTTTTAGAAGTGGAGAGAGAGAGAGAGAGAGAGAGAGAGAGAGAGAGAGAGAGAGAGAGAGAGATTATATTATTGGTGACGGACTTGTGACGGGGAAAGGCAGAAGAAAAAGCGGTGAGTCGGTGCACAGATACCTGGGAAACGGGGTGATATGACTGCCAAGATCGTGCTGCACTATGCTAGATAAAATTTGAAGGATCAGAATATTCAAGTCAATTCTCTAAGAAATTCATACCCTAATCTTGATTTCATTCGAGAGTTGCCATAACATTCAAAGATTGTAAAAAGGCGTGGAAAATTTTAGACACAGGCTGCGGTCATTCTTACTCTCTTGATATAATCTGTACTTTTGAAAATCGGGTTTCATCCACAAATCATTCCCGAAAAAAGCTGTTAAGTAAAAATAGTTATTACCACAAATGACTCAATATGTATTGCACAGGCAATTATAGTTTTATATCGTGCAAATAATGCTGATGTGTTGGGAGATCTTTCAGCCTCGCAGCAAAGAAATGCAGTCGTGTAGGGCTGTAGGCTACTACGAACTGCTTTGTAATGGGAGCATATAGGCAGAAAATCTTTGAGCTGACATGCTACTTTAACCTTGATAAAGATTTATGCTTAATGACGGTAGCTTTGTAAACAGCAACTAGCATTCGATCCATGTCAACGTCAAAGTAATCAGTGTGAAATCCGTTACGTAAGCCAGTGACTTGCGCTTTCCCGCTCGAAGTTCTAGGGC
>NC_061100.1:93823339-93850839 GCF_015104395.2 Macrobrachium nipponense | reverse complement strand
AAAAAATCAATAACACAAATTAACTTTTACAAAATTCATCCTTAAAACTCTTAAGGTTTCGGTAGGCCTATTTATACCACATAGTTTTTATCCATTTACTCTCTCTCGCTATCATTCCCATAGTAATTTCTTACTCTGTTAAACAAATTAAACGTAAAATACTTATTTTTATCTAGAAACAACTTACTTTGGCTGGCCGAGTTCTCAAGATTACTGTCACCGTATTATTTCACTCGTAGTACTATACTTGCCATAGTACTATCGCTATAGTATTTCATTCATAGCATAATATACATCGTATTTCGCTCGTAGTACTATGACATACTACTATCACCATAGTAATTCAATCGTAGTACTATAACATAGTACTATCATAATAGTATTTCGCTTGTAGTAATATAACATAGGTACCTACTGTCACGGTCGTCATAGTACTATAACGTAGTACTATCGCATAGTATGTCACTCATAGTATTATAACATACTACTATCGCCATAGTAATCCACTCATAGTACTATAACAAGGTACTATATATTTTTTGAAGTCTCTCAATATAAAGAGTTATTTTCTTGTTGTAGTTTTAAACTACTCACTTGTATTGTTTTCTGGAAATCAAAAATTAAATAAAATGAATATTTCCAGGGATCTAGTCCAGGAGTTCTGAAGATTACTATGAGATTCAAGGCCTCTGTAACACGGTTTTTTGGACTTTGCTCCTTGTCAAAGCATCGGATGTAGCTGAAAGTTGACATATGTATATTTTACAACCACACACAAATTTTGTCAGCATTATCAATAACCTAAACCCGATAGTTTTAATTTTTATAGAGTAAAAATTATCTAACCGACGCCATGGCCAATGATTACGAGCCAAGAGTCGAAAAACATTCATTACGTAAGCAAAGTAAAAACCTTTTGACGAAATGTTGCCCAGCCCATCCATTAGACAGAAACTCATTCTCCTCGTTCCATCGGCTCTGAAACCCGAAGACTTTATGAATGGCGGAACGATACATAGATGTGGGTGGGGTATCTGTGCTAGCGTAGTAATACTACTGTAGCAGTAGTGCCGCAACAGAATATGCGTAATATACATGAATTAAACGTTTAGCCCAACTGCTGGGATCCTTGAGGATTATTTAGCACTTCTTACAACTACTCGAGAAATGAGTTTTCATAGCCAGAAGTTAAATTTTGTAATCCAATAATGCCCATGATAGCCTTCATGTTATCCTGAATTATAAATGGGTGGAGCCTAATGAAGTTATCATTCTGACGATAATTACTGGTGAAGGTTTAAAGCCAAAATACGGTACCGGCTTTTTTTTTCAGTAAATAGGTAGATAGCCAATAAATAAAAATTGCTTGACATTGGATATAGCAGTTATCAAATCAAGCTTGTCTACTATGTTTTTGAAAATTATCAACTATTCTCTACATCTTGTCAATCTGATTGTGACCTATAAAGTAGACTGTAATTTCTTAGGAAATTTATTTTGGGAGTTAGACTAATAATCGAAGTGTTTTTGTATTTATTAAATGTTTTGTTGGTTTGTTCATTATGGCAATTATCAGTGGAGAGGTTTCAGAGTTCATATAGGTGTGCTGCTTTGCTTGTATTTAAATCTGTTTGTCATTGTTGCCAGAGGTATAGCCTTCGTTACGTATAGCCAATCATCCATCGAGAAAGAGGGTAGAAATGCTGTCATAAGTTACGTAACGAGTGCGTTCGAAACCTTCTCTCTGAGTAAGTTGGGCCGTCTTCAAAACAAGTCACTTTTACATTGTAAGTACCAAATTTATTCAACCTACGTAATGCAGAATGCAGTCAAAATTAATGTGTACATATAATGTGTATTCTGAATAAGCGTTATATTTATGAAATGCATAGCTAAAAAGTTATTGCGAAAAAACCGTGTCATAGAGGCCCCGAATCTCATAGTAGGTATATTAACCAAGTCCAGGAGACTAGGCCTGGGAGAAATTTGGCATGATGTAATGAGTAATAAAGAAACTAGCTGAGTACCACGAATTTTCTTCAGTACCCCTAAAATGGAAATCAGCACTTCAATTGCCTCTCAGTGGGAAGACATCACCTGGCCTCATCAGTAATAAGACTCATACGCACAAGGAATATCATGTAATAGCAGGTAGGACAGGCCTACCCTAATTCCCAGGCAGCGTAAAGGTCTTTAGTCTTCATACCCAACGTGTCAACTATGACACAGTACCATTCTCCGACCCCTGTCTCCAGGCAAGAAGACTGACAACAGTGCATATGTACAGTAGTATTATTAATCTCGTATCTTAATGTCATGGTGAGGGAAAAATCCTCCCGTGACATTTGGTGGCAGCGGTGTAGGATCTGTAGTCCAGTGCTATTGATCCATACCCACTGTGCCTATATATTACGTAGGTCACTTATAATGTTTTGTCGTATTGTATGCATTTCTTTATACAATATTGTTGATATTTATCTGAGTAAGGTCATGATTTGTTTACATGCATATTCATTATTTCCGTAGGGACGGATTGTATGGTATTGTCTCTTAATGTAGTTTACATTTTATTATTTGATTGTATATAAGTGTTTGAAATATTGTAACAATGGCGACTGGTAATGATGAATCATATATTGATCTAATTCAATTAGAACAAGAAACACAACAAACATTACAGACAGTTAAGAGCTTCACTCAATCCTACCAGGACGTTTGGTCTCAAGTGGGAGATTTATCAAATCAAATCAAGGACTTGGACCAGGAGTTGGTTGACATACAGGGGACAATACAACACTTAACACCCAAACATAATAACACTCAACCATCCATAATGTCTACACCACATACGTCTCACATTCCAAGTAATGAACAAAGGAATAATGTAAAACATTTTGTACAAGAATTCACATAGTGCCTGGTTGGGAATGCAATTGTGGTCTTATGGGTCTTTTCTTATAGGAAATTGTCAGAGTTTTGCTCTTGTAGTACTGGTTTGGTACATCTTCGAGGATAGAGTACACCACTTTCCAAACCCCTTTGAGATTCAAGTTTAGAGTCTTTTCTAGCCAAGAGCTCTGGTGAGTTTGATAATCATTAGGACGCCTCAATAGGAGTAAATTCTGTCTTCACATGTGGAGAACTCTTTTGTTGCAGAGTGATGTGACATCCTGTGTAAGTGAAGTCAATTTAACCCCAGTATTAGGCTAGACAAAGCTATTAGGAAAGCTGTATTGAACGCACCCCTATAGGGTAGTGTCCCCATTTAGTACTCAAGTATATCCCTGTTTTATGCTGTTGCAAGAGCCCCTTTAGTCTCTAATTGAGATCGTTGCTTGTTTGTACTGTACAAGACCTGTTTTTCCACGGTCGCATACCCATCTAAGGAGCTGTTTGGTTCTGTTAGGAACAGTTGTTCTTGATATTATAGTGGACATGAATCAGTTCTTCCCCGAAGGAAAAGCTTTGTAATGGGAAAAATATACCTTTAATTATTAGTGATTTATTGAGGAATTGATTCATCATCCTCCTCTAATATCTTTACAATGCTGTTGTAAAAGTCATTGGAACTGTAAAATGTTTTCGTTTTTGTTATGAACACGAGTGCGTGGCAGTGTAGCCAGTCCCTTGTTTGTTTGTTTTTTTTTTGCTTTGAGTATGGGAGCGCTGTCCTGAATCTTTCGTCTGCAATTTGGTAACACTAGCAACACATGTAAGGATCACGAATGCTTTCATGTGAGGAGGACGTCAACCGGTCCATCCTTCACTTTGGCTATTTCACCAAGTTATTAATACAAATGATTATCTATCCCTTGCAAGGTAAGCTTTTAAAGCCGTAATATTACCGTTAGTTCATTAGTTGGAACAGATCACTATCATGAAAGAACAGTAGCAGACGAGAATTCAAGTGCAGAGTTGCCTGCCCAGTCAAACATGATTATAACACCTTAATGTGGAAAATTTTCATTGTCGTGAAAGATGTTTCATGTTCATTAGTTGTCATGAAATTTTGTTGTGTTAGTTTGAGTTGCAACTTAGCATTTGACAGGGTTGTAAAACGTTAAAAAAGTAGTTATAAGTGTTTTGTTTGTTTAAAGTTTTTGCAAATACCAGTGCCAAAGGGGACCACAAAGAGACCGTCCTACAGGGCATCTTGGGGTTACCCCTACCTCTCTCATGGAAATTTCCACTGCCGATCATGATCTTAGACTAGGCTATACAGTAATTTAAGGCGGCCTACCCTAGACTAATTCTGTTTGAATGAGGAATTATGACTTGTTTTGATAAATATAGTTAGGCTATATGTATATAAATTCATGGAATGGAAAACTTAATTACATAGGACTCAGCCTGTACCCTCATTAAACTAACCTAACTTTGTGGCCTATTGTAAGCTAGTCAAAAATCAGCCATGTAAACTTTGCATAGGCTATCCTTAACGATTTCTGAAGAGGCCTAGGCTAGACTATATCCTGTTAAAAAGCACCTTAACCTAATTTTACCTCATTTTAGTTTTAAGTTTTTCTCTGAAATCTTTCAGGTAGCGTTATCCATTGACATATGTTGTGTACAAACATTTAGTACTGTGTGGAGTAGGGTATCAAATGATGTACAACTTACTGTAGATTAATAGATTCCAGGGCTGCTCCGCGTTTGATACTTATCCTATTATGAAGGAAAAGCAATTCCCTTAATATGTAGTCGATATATTTTTTTGAAGTCTCTCAATATAGTTATTTTTTTGTTGTAGTTTTAAACTACTCACTTGTATTGTTTTCTGGAAATCAAAAATTAAATAAAATGAATATTTTCAGGACTCTAGTCCAGGAGTTCTGAAGACTAGGTAAATTAACCAAGTCCAGGAGACTAGGCCTGGGAGAAATTTGGCATGATGTAATGAGTAATAAAGAAACAAGCTGAGTACCAGGAATTTTCTTCAGTATCCCTAAAATGGAAATCAGCACTTCAATTGCCTCCCAGTGGGAAGACATCACCTGGCCTCATCAGTAATAACTCGTACGCACAAGGAATATCATGTAATAGCAGGTAGGACAGGCCTACCCTAATTCCCAGGCAGGGTAAAGGTCATTAGTCATCATACCCAACGTGTCAACTATGACACAGTACCATTCTCCGACCCCTGTCTCCAGGCAAGAAGACTGACAACAGTGCATATAGACCGTGAGTAGTATTATTAATCTCGTATCTTAATGTCACGGTGAGGGAAAAATCCTCCCGTGACATGGACAGTTTCACCAAGTCGACTCTTATTGCCGACATGTCTCTCAGCATTGTGACAGATATGTCCCCATATATATCAGGAGATTTGTATCCGGATGTCTCCTACTGTGTCCCCTACGCCTACAATGTTTCCAATTGGTCTCCAAACACCATGTCACCGGTGTGGCCGCACCCTTAGGCTGACCGTCATAATTATCTATCAGTATGGCCTGATATCTAAGATGGTCGCATTATTTCTGTCATTATAAACTCTAATACGATATTAGCAAGATAATTTGAAGTTATTTTCAGGCAGAATCATTCGATATTTCTAAACTGAACCAACCAGAAAGTTTCAGTTTGGCAATGAATCCATTTTCTATTATGTGAACGATCTTTATAGAAAACGGAATTATGCCGGTCGATAACTTGCGTTGGCTTCATTCTTTGTTGTATATATTATATATTTTATTTATTTTCTTTGTTATTCCTCTTCAATAGTTTATTCTTCACCTGTAACAGCTTTGAGGTTCACTTTACCATTCCACAACGCTGCTTAGTACTAATACCACTTGCAATTAGGCCTAGGTTACAAAGTAAGATTAAAAAAAAAAAATTCATAAAACTAGAACAGTTCTGGCGATGCAATCAAACTTAATGATGGATATCACCTCTCTCTCTCTCTCTCTCTCTCTCTCTCTCTCTCTCTCTCTCTCTCTCTCTCTCTCTCTCTCTCTCCAGGCAAACATAAACAAAAGTCTTGTGGTCCGTAAAGCTCAATAATTTCGCGACAAAACATTTCTCATTTTAAGCGATCGTCATGATCGAGCAGCAGTTTCCGATAAAGCTGTGATGACAGGAGTTGAAAACATCGAAACTCTCTCTCTCTCTCTCTCTCTCTCTCTCTCTCTCTCTCTCTCTCTCTCTCTCGTCGAAAATGACGAAATGGCAAAGATAGAGACGCTAATAAAGGGACTGCAATGTTCTCATTAACACATAGGCTTAGATTCAACGTACTGTATCTCATAGAAATATGGGCATACATTTCAAATAACTTATAAAAACGTAGGCCTAGATTTCGGATGCCTCATGAGAACGTAGGCCTAGACTTCAAATAGCTCACAAGAACATAGGCATAGCTTTCAAACAGCTTATAAGAACGTGAAATTAGCTTTCAAAGAGCTCGTACGAATAAGCCTAGACTTCAAATAATTAAAAAGAACATAGGCCTAGATTTCAAATAGCTCAAAAGAACATAGTCCTACATTTAAAATAGCTCAAGTGAAGATAGGCCTCGATTCAAAAAGCTAAAAAAAATATAGGCTTAGATTCAAACAGCTTGAAGGAACATAGGGGCAGAATTCAAATAGCTAAAAAAAATAGGCCTAGATTCAAATAGCTTAAAGGAACATATGGGTAAAATTCAGATATCTAAAAAAAACAGACATTGATTCAAATACCTCAAAAGAACATAGGCCTAGATTGAAATAACTCAAAAGAACACAGGCCTCGATTCAAATAGCTCAAAAGAACATAGGCCTAGATTCAGATAGCACAAACAAACATAGGATTCAAATTGCTTAAAAGAACATAGGCCTAGATTCCAATACCTCCCAATAACATAAGCCTGGAATTTAGACTACCGAAAGGGTCTCTCCGCTCATTCAAAGCCTTATCCTCCAACCATGAACGAATTCTTTCACTTCCAACGATATCAGCCTAGGAAATCCATCCTCGTTTCTCATCAGTATAGCCTCAGTAATAGTTATCCGTCAGCCCTTTTTTGTGTCCGCCCTCAGATCTTAAAAACTACTGAGGTTAGAGGGCTGCAAATTGGTATGTCGATCGCCTACCCTCCAATAATCAAACATACCAAATTACAGCCCTCTGGCCACATTATTTTTATTTTTATTCAAGGTTAAAGTTATCTGGCACCTATCTAGGTCGGGCCACCACCGGCCCATGGTTACAGTTTCATGGGGCCGTGACGCATGCAGCCTTATATACCGAGACCACCGAAAGATTTATGTATAATCGGTGGCTTTTGATGATATGATGTACAAAAAACTTGACTGCGATAAAGAAACCGGCCTATTTTTTGTTTTTATTAATTAGAGAATATTAATCTTGGCTCTTCACTTATCCCTTTATGAGGCACTTACACTTGGATTTAAGTGATCTTAGCACTTTAATCAGTGCATCGAATGGCTTTTTTTAACGTTAATACTCAATAAATTTCTATTATATATTTCCGGAAATTTAATCCTGAAATATTTCGCCAAAAATGAAACATTAGTTGAAGGTTAAGCTGACATGAAATCGGGAAAGTAACCACCTTAGAGTTATTTTGCTTCCAGATTCAAGAAGTCTTTTTATTTATTTATGTATTTATTTATTTATTTATTTATTTGTTTATTTATTTATTTATTTATTTATTTAACTGTTTATTAATTAATTAATTTATTTATATTTATATATTTATTTATTCATTTACTAAAACAACGAAAGACATTTTACTCCTCACGTGGAGATTCCAAAATATTCCTGAAGTTCACTTGTACTTGGAGAGCTTATTACAATGTTTTGAAGGGCAGTTCACTGCCAATATTTTATCTGATGTACGTACGTAAGTGTTGTTCCTCTCTCTCTCTCTCTCTCTCTCTGAATCTTGCATACTTAATTTTTACAACCCATTGATTAAGTAATCTGGCCATTACTACAACACTAGGGACACCACCACTGGGAAGGAAAAAATAATAGACATTCTTTTGCGGTGAGAGAGAGAGAGAGAGATAGATAAAATATTATTTTAAGGAAGATATATATAATATATTAATTCATATATATATAATATGATATTATACTATATATATATATATATATATATATATATATATAATTATATTATTATATAATCATCATATATCTATATATATAGATATTATAGTATATATTATAAAACATATATTAGTATATATATATATTATATATATAATATAATATATACATATATATATTATTATATATATATATATATATAGTATATATATATATATCTATATATACTATATACTATAATATCTATATATATTATATATATATATAATATATAATATAATTAATTATATATATTATTCTATATATCTCTCTCGTTCCTTAAAATAATATTTCTCTCTCTCTCTCTCGCCTCTCTCATCTCCTCTCTCTCTCTCTCTCTTCTCTCTCTCTCTCCGCAAAAAAGAATGTCTATTATTTTTCCTTCCCAGTGGTGGTGTCCCTAGTGTTGTAGTAATGGCCAGATTACTTAATCAATGGGTTTGTAAAAATTAAGTATGCAAGATTCAGAGAGAGAAAGGAACAAGCACTCACATACGTACATTAGATAAAATATTGGCAGTGAACTGCCCTCCAAAATATTGTAATAAGCTCTCCAAGAACTGAACATCAGTAATATTTTGGAATCTCCACTTGAGGAGTAAAATATATATATATATATATATATATATATATATATATATATATGTATATATAATATGTATATATATGTATATATATATATATATATATATATATATATATATATATATATATATATATATATATATATATATATATCTTTTAAGCAAAGGAAAGGAGAGAGAGAGAATAAAAAATTCATATTCATTCACAATAAGAGAAAAAAAATTATTTCAAGGAAAGGAAGGAGAAAGAGAGAGAATGAAAAAATTAACATTCTCTCAATATGAGAGAGAGAAAATATTCGCTTAAGAAACGAAAGGAGGCAGAGAGAGAGAGAGAGAGAGCAAAAAAGAAAAATACATATTTCAAAGCCATTAACGAGGGAAAAAATAATAACAGATCTCGTAAACTTAACAGGCGAAAGGAATAGTAAGGTGGAGTTTCTATGTTAAAACTTAATCTTTTTATCTTTTTTTTTATGGCAAAAAAAGTAAAGAAAACCTCTAAACGCTGTCTTGGGCGTTTTTTATTTTCATTTAACGGCCCTAATGAGCGTCACGCACCTATTTAACGATTTTGGTTTTTTATTTATTTTCTTTTTTTTTTCTGAAACCTTCCCTTCTGCCGGAATATCTTAACACAATTTGTCAGTTAGCCCACGGGGGTGATTGACCAAAACGAACTTCTGTGAAATATTCAGAAAAAAAATAAAAGAATAAGACATTGCGCAGCCCTTTAAACCTTAAAAAAAAGTCCTTCAGGCTACGATGGCGGTGGGGGTGGGGGTTCGGGTGGAGGGTTCGACGATAAGTCGACAATTTGTCGAAGCTAAACTGAATTCATTTCCTTTAGTTTTTTTATTTTCTTATTTTTTTTAGCGTGGAGATGAGAGGTTATCTATATATGGTGATGATGTATGCCTTTCAGCCATTATTATTATTATTATTATTATTATTATTATTATTATTATTATTTTATTTTTATTATTAATGGCAGTTGTCGACGAATTATCACATTACAGTATCTTTTCAATTCTTCTGATAATTCGTTTTCTTGACTCAGCTCGGTACGTTGCCGAGTAGAATTCCAATATTCATATCTCTCATAATTAGGATATTTGTCAAAATTATTTTATCAAGACAAATAAAAAAATTCAAAATTCATATTCGTGAAGAAAGGATAATAATTTAACTCCTTATCCAGAGAAGAAAAAGAGAAAAAATTGATAAGTATCAAGACCCGAAAATAGAAGTAAGAAGCATATGAGATATGCCAGTAAAAACTGTACCCATAATCATAGGGGCACTAGGCACGATCCCAAGATACCTGGAAAGGAACCTGGAAAAATTAGATGCCGAAGTAGCTCTAGGACTCATGCAGAAGAGCGTGCTACTAGAAATAGCGCACATAGTGAGAAAAGTGGTGGACTCTAAAAGAGGCAGGATACAACCTGGAACGGCCCCTCAACCCCCTCACACTATAAGTACCACCCAGTCCAATATGATGACTGATATAATAATAATAATAATACTGCACTTCCATTAAACACTGTAAGTAAAGCTTTATCTTGGCTATAACTTCAAATTGAATTGTTTGTCTAGTGCAGTCGTGGAATCTTAAAACTTGCTCTCTCTCTCTCTCTCTCTCTCTCTCTCTCTCTCTCTCTCTCTCTCTCTCTCTCTCTCTCCAGGCTGATTTCCCTGTGGAGCACTCTTGGCTGTGTATAAGTCTGTTGACTCTGTAAATAAGAGTTTTCAGCTGAACATGTAGAGAGAGAGAGAGAGAGAGAGAGGAACGTTGGTCATGGAGCCTGGAATCGAATGAAGTCAATTTTCTAGATACAAGAATGATGGAAAGACTCACTAAATATGTGGACTGGGAAACCATTTAACAATGACCACACAGAGGTGTCTGGTAGATGAGAATTTGACGCCCAAACGAGCATCTATGATACTTTTTAACTACAGGGGATAAACGTAGAAGGAATTATTAAAACATAAAACATTGGGAAATTTTTTAATCTTGGAGTTTAGTTCCTTAAAACCTATCGCTAATTTTATTAACATCTTAGTCTCTATTTTTTATTTTATTTATGTTCAAATAGAAATTTCTTTTTTGTATCTGCCTATGTTATGAATATATGATATAAGTTACTGTTGCCCAGTTTTTTTATGGTTTTCTGTTCTCTCTCTCTCTCTCTCTCTCTCTCTCTCTCTCTCTCTCTCTCTCTCTCTCTCTCTCTCTCTCTAGACACACACAATATATACACATATATAAATATATATACATATATGATATATACGATATATTATATATATATATATATATAGGAAATATATATATATATATATACTATATATACATATATATATATATATATATATATATATATATATATATATATATATATATATATATATATATATATATATATATATATATAAAATATATATATATATATATATATATATATATATATATATATCTAGTATATAGTATATATATATATATACACACACAAACACACACACACAAGGACGACTGTAGTATATTATGAGCATGAATAATTCCGTTTAACTTTGTAAAAGCTCACTGGTATGTAAGCATGTGGTTTGCTAAGGGAAAGAAATGAATTCGTATTTTAAAACAGAACTCACCTGTCTCTCTCTCTCTCTCTCTTTTGTTTATATATATGCTGACTTTCAAGTGTACATGTAGCGGTCGCGTATTTATAATGTTAAACTCGTAAAATAAATATTTTTCGTATTTCGCCACAAAAGCAGCGCTCTGAAATGAGGGAGGCAGATTACTTTCACTCCGTAGATCTGCTATTATTATTATTATATTATTATTATTATTATTATTATTATTATTATTATTATTATTATTATTATTATTATTATTATTATTATTATTATATAAGAAAGTTGATGGAGAGGAAAACCCCGTAGTTTATCTTTTAAGATTATTGCTTTCTCTCCCTCTCTCTCTCTACACACACACTCACACACACACACGTATATATATTATATATATATGCATTCAGGAAAGTAGTTGAACAAGCGAATGGTAAATAAATAATGTATACTAGTATATCTACTGAGCAAAGCAGATGGCCAGGGATAGGAATTCTCAACCAGATATGCTAAATACAGTTTTATTGAATGCGGATGGAGAGAGAGAGAGAGAGAGATTGATAATTTCAAAGTTGTGTGGTCTGGTAATGACTGCTGAGCCTACAGCAGACAAACAAATTTTGTTGATAATTGAATGAATTGTTTTTAACTGACACAATAGTCAGGGGGGAGATAAAGCCTTGGCAGCTTGCAATGGCCTCGAGTATGCAAAAGTGGCGAAAATTCTCCACCAGCTCGAGTAGCCCACCAGACCCACATTCAAGCAAAAACTACAACTTTACCCAACAAAGGGAGGTCTGGGACCTATGCTAGATTTTTGTTGATTTCACTGGTCCGCTGATCATATCAGAGTGCCACTGACCTAAACTGTCAGAACAAGTGATGTAGGGTAAATAATGACAGAGCTACAGTAACTAGAAAAATGGAAAACGATTAAGAAATTTTGAATTTTTGAGAGCACCCAACACAGCCATTAGTCATTGTAGTTAATGATGTTGAATTAATATAATAACCTTGCTGTCATTCAAATTGGCACTGTTCCTACCTTTCATGACAAGAACCTGGGCCCACCTACCACCAGAAGAAGGACATCAAGTGTTCCAGATGAGACTCCACTGGCAAAGGAGGCTGGAGAGTTGATGAGGGCAAACCCATCTGCAGGCTATGCACTAACAAGGTCTTTCCTGAAATATAACGTGGATGTTGAGTGATCCGTGGGGAATTCAATCGAGCTTTTCTCAATATTGTAATAAACAGACACACTAGAAAAGTGGATTGTGTTAAAAATAACTCATAATACTCATAATAGTAAAAGTACAAAGCTACTGAAATAATTACTGATAAGGTTCGAAATTAAAATGTCATCATAGTTGCAAAACATCTGAAATACGAGGGAAATTGATCTAAATGCAGTTCTCTGGCATCTTGGGAGAATGCAACCCAGTTTGCACCAAATAGTCAATATGGTTGCACAATTATAGTCAGATAGTTCATGCTCGTGTGACCTGACTTTAATATGAAGTTCGCTTGACATCTCTTTGGTCTTTGCGTAACATAACTTTGACCTCACATGACCTGGATTGTTACTCTTTCAAATCTGGAATGGTGGGAGGAATTCAATGAACATTTCTTGAGTCTTTGTGTAACAACCTCAATTATATCTGATACATTCTCCGACAAATAAAATCGTTAATAAAGAATATTTAGAATGATCGGTTCCTATCTGGAGGGTTGGGCGGATATTAGCACAGTCATGTCCAAAAGGGTTCCTTCTGTGATAGTTCAAGTCCTTGACATACATATCATAGTATTCACACATCTGCTAGTCACAGTCATTATTATTATTATTATTATTATTATTATTATTATTATTATTATTATTATTATTATCATTATTATTATTATATTATTATTATTATTATTATTATTTTCTCTTTTTTTTTTTTTTTGGTCTATCACAGTTCTCCAATTCGACTGGGTGGTTTTTATCGGGGGTGGTTGTCCGGGTTGCATCCTGCCTCCTTAGGAGTCCATCACTTTCCTCACTATGTGCGCTGTTTTCAGGAGCACACTCTTCTCCATGAGTCCTGGAGCTACTTCGGCATCTATTGTTTTTCCAGGTTCCTTTCCAGGGGTTTTGGAATCGTGCCTAGTGTTCCTATGATTATGGGTACTACAATTTCCACTGGCATATCTCATATCCTTCTTATCTCTATGTATTTTCTGGTCTTGATATTTATCCATTTTTTCCCTTTCTTTCTCATCTACTCTGGTGTCCCATGGTATTGCGACATCAATGAGTGATACTTTCTTCTTGACTTTGTCGATCAACGTCACGTCTGGTCTATTTGCATGTATCACCCTATCCGTTCTGATACCACAGTCCCAGAGGATCTTTGCCTGATCGTTTTCTATCACTCCTTCAGGTTGGTGTTCGTACCACTTATTACTGCAAGGTAGCTGGTGTCTCTTGCACAGGCTCCAATGGAGGGCTTTTGCCACTGAATCATGCCTCTTTTTGTACTGGTTCTGTGCAAGTGCCGGGCATTCGCTTGCTATGTGGTTTATGGTTACATTTTTTGTATTGCACTTCCTACATATGGGAGAGATGTTATTTCCGTCTATCGTTCTTTGAACATATCTGGCTCTTAGGGCCTGATCTTGTGCCGCTGTTATCATTCCTTCAGTTTCCTTCTTTAGCTCTCCCCTCTGTAGCCATTGCCATGTGTCATCGCTGGCTAGTTCTTTAGTCTGTCTTATGTATTGTCCGTGCATTGGCTTATTGTTCCAGTCCTCTGTTCTGTCTGTCATTCTCCTGTCTCTGTATATTTCTGGGTCTTCGTCTACTTTTATTAGTCCTTCTTCCCATGCACTCTTTAGCCACTCGTCTTCACTGGTTTTCAGATATTGCCCCAGTGCTCTGTTCTCGATGTTGACGCAGTCCTCTATACTTAGCAGTCCTCTCCCTCCATCCTTTCGTGTTA
The DNA here is from genome assembly GCF_015104395.2 of Macrobrachium nipponense. Lineage (NCBI taxonomy): Eukaryota > Metazoa > Arthropoda > Malacostraca > Decapoda > Palaemonidae > Macrobrachium > Macrobrachium nipponense. The sequence goes on along the minus strand of NC_061100.1, from coordinate 93,836,540 downwards.
TGTATAGTCTGTCCGTATTTGCTCTTGGGTGTAGTGCTTTGTGTATTGTCATATGTTTCCTGGTTTTCTGATCTATGCTGCGGAGTTCTGCCTTCGTCCATTCCACTATTCCTGCGCTGTATCTGATTACTGGCACTGCCCATGTGTTTATAGCTTTTATCATATTTCCGGCGTTGAGTTTTGACTTGAGTATCGCCTTGAGTCTCTGCATATATTCTTTCCTGATCGTGTCCTTCATCTCTTGGTGTTTTATATCCCCTCCTTCCATTATTCCCAGGTATTTGTATCCTGTCTCATCAATGTGTTTGATGTTGTTCCCATTATTATTATCATTATTATTATTATTACTATTATTATTATTATTTCTGACAAAACCTTACCAACATCTAAGTCACCATTTAACTCATGACTCTGCTAGATTAAGACACTGGAACAAGAACTCTAAAATATCGTACAAGCAACGACCTTAAAGCTTCGTCACTGTAGGTATCTTTGGTAATGCCACTGGCCATTGCTTTCAGTTCCTCCTCCCCCCCCTTCCCCCAACTGACTGTTTCAATCTCCTTTTAGGTACAGTAAGAAAAAAAATTGAGGTTGAGATAGTCAGCATCACCAATGTCTTGAAATCGTGCCAAGGTTACTGAGTGTATATATATATATATATATATATACTATATATATTATATATATATATATATATATATATATATATATATATATATATTATATATATATATATATATATTATAATCTTATTACAAAGAATATGGTTTCCATTAAGAAGTAGTAAAACGAAGTAAAAGGAAATACGGAAAGAAGGTATCTCAGTTATTAAAAAAGAAACAAAAAAGAAATTAACAGATAGATAAAAATGTAATATAGTCTATATATACAAAGCTTTACCTTCCCCCCTCCTCTCTCTTTCTCTCTCTCTCTCTCTCACTGAAGGACCTGGGGCAACGAGCTGTAAGGTGAGGTAAGGTCTCTCTCTCTCTCTGTCTCTCTGTCTGAATTCAGCGAAGCCAAAATCATACCAGACTGAAATCCTTGCGTGGAGGTAGACAATTTTTAACACAAATATACAATTATTATTTATTACTATTATTATTATTATTTTTTTGAAGTGGCGCCAGAAAGATTTGTCTCTCATTCCTGTTTATGGGCTTCTCTCACGAGATACGTTTCTATTTTCAAGTTTGGCTTTGTAGCCAACGGGTGAAATTGAAAGGGACACGAGAATGGTATGTCGTGTCTCTTCATCTTCTGAACTATAATAATAATAATAATAATAATAATGATAATAAATTCTGTTGAATAAAAGGGCAGAATTCAGCGAATACTGATAATACCAGTATACTGATAATAATACCAGTTTTTGACAAATAAATCCTATTCTAAATAAAATATCACTTTCAGCATTATTCCCAATATGGATATTGGCTAATTATTAAGAACTATCGCTCAGAGCCAGAAAAGCGAGTAATAAGACAAATGGAAAATAATATTATAAGATTAATTCGCTGAATTCTGACATTTTATTCAACAGGATTTGTTTAAAAAAAGGGTCTTCTTCCAAATAATAATAATAATAATAATAATAATGATAATAATAATAATAATAAACCAGACGTGACGTTGATTGACAAAACCAAGAAGAAAGTATGACTCATTGATGTGGCAATACCATCGGACACCAGAGTAGAGGAGAAAGAGATGGAAAAGACTGATAAGTATCAGGACCTGAAAATATAAATAAGAAAGATATAGGATATGCCAGTGGAAATTGTAATACCCATATTCATAGGAAAACTAGGCACGAATCCAAAGATCCCTGGAAAGGAACCTGGAAATACTAGATGCATGAGTAGCTCCAGGACTCGTGCAGCAGAGCGTGAGTTTCGAAACAGTGCTCCTGGAAAAGTGATGGACTCCTAAGGAGGCAGGATGCAACCTGGAAGCCCACACTATAAATACCACCCAGTCGAATAGGATGACTGTGATAGACCAAAATGAATAAATAATTAGTAAATTATAGTGATAATAATTGAACGATGAAATGACTCTAATCTACTCTGGATTTATTGACCATGTCCCAAAATCTACAAATCACAGCTGCTACCCTCTACCACTCTTGGGCCAATCCCTAGGGCATAGTACATGCTACAAACCACTACCTTTCCATAACTTTATTATTCATGTTCTTCCGATATGCCGTAGTGTCACACCGCTAAGTACGGAAGTCTTCAACTCTTTCGTGTTTCTTTTACTGCAGATCCGTGGAAGGGCGTTCCCAAGGGCGTTACTGCGGAAATTTACGAGGGACTGAGAAATGCCACTTTCCAAGTGCCCAGCTCCTTGACATGACCTTTCCAAAGTTACGGTTTGTTGGTTCGTTTGGTTTGTTTATGATTTAATTGTTAATCTGTATGGTATTACTTTTTTCCCCACATATTATTATTATTATTCATTATTATTATTATTATTATTATTATTATTATTATTATTATTATTATTGAGAAGATGAACCCTATTCATATGGAACAAGCCTACAAACGGTGCCATCGACTTGAAATTCAAGCTTCCAAAGAATATGGTGTTATCATTATTATTATTATTATTATTATTATTATTATTATTATTATTATTATTATTATTATTATTATTTATCACTGTCATCCTATTCGACTGGGTGGTACTTATAGTGTGGGGTGGTTCCAGGCTGCATCTGCCCCTCCTTAGTAGCCATACTTTTCTCATCTGTGTGCTGTTTCCAGGAGCACACTCTTCTGCACGAGTCCTGGAGCTACTTTGGCATCTATAGTTTTTCCAGGTTCCTTTTCTGGGATCTTGGAATGGGGCATATTATTATTATCATTATTATTATTATTATTATTATTATTATTATTATTATTATTATTATTGAAAAAGAAACCCATAAAATCACTGTGTAACGTGTTTACTTCTAAGTATTTACATGTGGAGTAAAATTAAATGCAATTACTCAGAAGTAAACACGTTACACAGTGATTTTGTGAGTTTCTTTTTAAATCTTCAGAAGAAAACTGAAAGAAGTTTTTGTTTGGTTCATTATTATTATTATTATTATTTATTTTTTTTTGCTCTATCACAGTCCCTAATTCGACTGGGTAGTATTTATAGCGTGAGGTTCCGGGTTGCATCCTGCCTCCTTAGGAGTCCATCACTTTTCTTACTATGTGCGCCGTTTCTAGGATCACACTCTTCTGCATGCATCCTGGAGCTACTTCAGCCTCTAGTTTTTCCAGAATCCTTTTCAGGGATCTTGGGATCGTGCCTAATGTTCCTACGATTATGGGTACAATTTCCACTGGCATATCCCATATCCTTCTTATTTTTATTTTCAGGTCTTGATACTTATCCATTTTTTCCCTTTCTTTCTCTTCAACTCTGGTGTCGACATGGTATTGCGACATCAGTGAGTGATACTTTCTTCTTGATTTTGTCAATCAACGTCACGTCTGGTCTATTTGCACGTATCACCCTATCTGTTATGATACCATAGTCCCAGAGGATCTTTGCCTGATCGTTTTCTATCACTCCTTCAGGTTGGTGTTCGTACCACTTATTACTGCAAGGTAACTGGTGTTTCTTGCACAGGCTCCAATGGAGGGCTTTTGCCACTGAATCATGCCTATTTTTGTACTGGTTCTGTGCAAGTGCCGGACATTCGCTTGCTATGTGGTTTATTATTATTATTATTAGTATTATTATTTTTTTTCTTTTTTTTTTTTTTGCTCTATCACAGTCCTCCAATTCGACTGGGTGGTATTTATAGTGTGGGGTTCCGGGTTGCATCCTGCCTCCTTATGAGTCCATCACTTTTCTTACTATGTGTGCCGTTTCTAGGATCACACTCTTCTGCATGAGTCCTGGAGCTACTTCAACCTCTAGTTTTTTTTTATTCCTTTTCAGGGATCTTGGGATCGTGCCTAGTGCTCCTATGATTATGGGTACGATTTCCACTGGCATATCCCATATCCTTCTTATTTCTATTTTCAGATCTTGATACTTATCTATTTTTTCCCTCTCTTTCTCTTCAACTCTGGTGTCCCATGGTATTGCGACATCAATGAGTGATACTTTCTTCTTGACTTTGTCAATCAACGTCACGTCTGGTCTATCTGGTCTATTTGCACGTATCACCCTATCCGTTCTGATACCATAGTCCCAGAGGATCTTTGCCTGATCGTTTTCTATCATTCCCTCAGGTTGGTGCTCGCACCACTTATTACTGCAAGGTAGCTGGTGTTTCTTGCACAGGCTCCAGTCGAGGGCTTTTGCCACTGAATCATGCCTCTTTTTGTACTGGTTCTGTGCAAGTGCCGGGCATTCGCTTGCTATGTGGTTTATGGTTTCATTTTTCGTATTGCACTTCCTACATATGGGAGAGATGTTATTTCCGTCTATCGCTCTTTGAACATATCTGGTTCTTAGGGCCTGATCTTGTGCCGCTGTTATCATTCCTTCAGTTTCCTTCTTTAGCTCTCCCCTCTGTAGCCATTGTCATGTGTCATCACTGGCTAGTTCTTTAGTCTGTCTCATGTATTGTCCGTGCATTGGTTTGTTGTGCCAGTCCTCTGTTCTGTCTGTCTTTCTCCTGTCTCTGTATATTTCTGGGTCTTCGTCTACTTTTATTAGTCCTTTTTCCCATGCACTCTTTAGCCACTCGTCTTCACTGGTTTTCAGATATTGCCCCAGTGCTCTGTTCTCGATGTTGACGCAGCCTCTATACTTAGTAGTCCTCTCCCTCCTTCCTTTCGTGTTATGTATAGTCTGTCCGTATTTGCTCTTGGGTGTAGTGCTTTGTGTATTGTCATATGTTTCCTGGTTTTCTGATCTATGCTGGGGTGGAGTTCTGCCTTCGTCCATTCCACTATTCCTGTGCGCTGTATCTGATTACTAGCATCTGCCCATGTGTTTATGGCTTTTTATCATATTTCCGGCGTTGAGTTTTGACTTTAGTATCGCCTTGAGTCTCTGCATATATTCTTTCCTGATCGTGTCCTCATCTCTTGGTGTTTTATATCCCCTCCTTCCATTATTCCCAGGTATTTGTATCCTGTCTCATCTATGTGTTTATGTTCGCTCCCATCTGGTAGCTTTATCCCTTCAGTTCTCGTTACTTGCCTTTTGTATGTTGACTAAGGCGCATTTTTCTATTCCAAACTCCATCCTGATTTCCCCAGATACAATCCTTACAGTCTGGATTAGGGTATCTTTTTCCTTGATGCTCTTACCATACAGCTTGATGTCGTCCATGAACATCAGATGGTTAATTCTGTTGGCCCTCTTTTCTTGAGTGGTACCCGGCATCCATCTTCTGCAGTACTTTTGTCACGGGAATCATGGCTACTACGAAGAGTAGTGAGGACAGTGAGTCGCCCTGGAAGATCCCTCTCCTGATATTAACCTCTGCTAGTCTTATTCCAGAGCTTGTAAGTATTGTATTCCAGTTGCGCATTGTATTATTGAGGAAGCTGATGGTGTTTTCCTCTGCCCCATATATTTTCAGGCATTCTATTAGCCATGTGTGTGGTATCATGTCGAAGGCTTTCTTATAGTCTATCCATGCCATGCTTAGGTTGGTTTTCCTGCTCCTACTGTTCTTCATTACCATTTTGTCTATCAGGAGCTGGTCTTTTGTGCCCCTACACTTCCTTCTGCAGCCTTTCTGTTGGTGGGGGATGGTGTTTGTGTCTCCTCTAGGTAATTGTTATATAGCCTTTTCACTGATGATACCTGTTAGTAACTTCCACATTATTGGCAGGTGATATTATTATTATTATTATTATTATTATTATTATTATTATTATTATTATTATTATTATTATTATTATTATTATTATTATTATTATTATTATTATTCAGAAAATGAACCCTATTCATATAGAACATTTCCACAGAATGGGACATCGACTTGAAATTCAAAATTCCAAAGAATATTTTATTCATTAGGAAGTAGAGGCGAAGGTAAATGGAAACAGAAAGAATAGATCTCACTTAATGAAAAGAAACAATAAATTGATAAATTAATAAATAAAACAGATAAAAATGCATTAAAATGCAAGGAGAATACCATTAGGGTCGTAATGCATTGCATGACAATAGATTAAAAAAAAAAAAAAACCAGGGGTGTGTGGTTAAGGTATTCGACTCTCCCGTGGGTCCTATGTGTTCCCCGTCGCTCCTGACGTCCGGCGGGAGATGGAAGGGAGGAGGGAGAACCCATCATCACCGGAAGTTGCGGCATCCTTTCATCACCGTCAGGAGATATTTCAGGAGGTTGTTTTTTTTTCTTTTTTGCAGTAATTTTTTAACAGTTTTACGACGACTTCCAGAGTAACGAAAGCAGACGGGTCGTTGAGAAACGCCACTAAATTGAGAACGGGAACGGAGATGCACCCGTTAAAGGGGGCCGGTGATTCTCTCTCCCTCTCACTATTAGTCTCTCTCAATCTCTATCACTATCATTCTCTTTCTCCCTATCATTCTCCCTCAATCCCTGTCTCTCTCACTCCCTTTCTCTCTCTTCCCCATCTCTCTCTCTCTCTCTCCCTACCTCTCACTAACTCTTTCTCTCTCTTCCCCATCTCTCTCTTTCTCTATCTATCTATCTATTTCTCTCCCTCTCTCTCCATGTCTCTCTCTCATTTCTCTCTCTCTCTCCCTACCATTCTTTCTCTCTCTCTCTCTCAGTTGTTATTCTTATAACATTCACTCTGATGGAGGGACAGAAAGTCATGTGTGTGTGTGTGTGGAGAGAAATAAAGGTTTTCTCTCACCTGCCATCAATTCTCTCTCAATTCGACGCATCATTTCATTAATCAGCTTAAAATCCCGCAAACTTCATCGTCGTCAGAATTCTGCGCAGAAACTTCGCAATACCGATGACACCAATAATGACCAAACATCCTTCTATCTATTTTGGACCAACGCCCCTATTTAATGAAAGGTGGCGTCACCTAACCACGAGCGTGCGCAGCATTGCGGCTGCTTCATCTTGGCCAAATTTAGCAGCAGCAGCAGCACTTTGTTGCGAAAATTTCCAAGACTTCGTCAAAAAAAAGATGCTGGGAAAACGTATGAATGCGACACGCCCATCCCTTCTGGATGCCTGGTAGATTGACGTGTGTCAAGTCTTCCCCACAGGATTTTATAGCCCTACGTAAATATCTATTTTTTTTTCGCTTACTCGGGTAGTAAGCCTGCAAACTACTTTGTTGTTATTGTTGGGGTGGAGGGAGGGAGGGCGGGGGGGAGATAGGAAGGCCCTATGGAAAAGTCTGGAAAAAGGTCTAAGATAAGGTGTTTCGCGTTGAGTTAAAGAAACAGGAATTTAGGATAAGGATATTTATGATCTATTTATTAGAATGAAGATGTAAAAAATAATGTGCATGTTGAACAGTACGGAACAATTATTTCTAATAAAAATATAGCGTATTTATTTTAATTTTCATTGGTGAAACAAAGCGCTATTTGTCCGTAGAAATTAACATGCTCCCAAGTAAGCTGGAGGTCGGATCGTGCCTTGTTCTGCAAGATTAGGCATCAACTGACATTTGTAATTTCAAGAGAGGAAAGTGACGATAAGAACAATATAAGTGTCTAAGTAAGGAGGGTGGTATAAGTTAAGACAATGATATAAGATAATGATGTAAGTATAATGATATAAGATAATGATATAAGTAAGGATGCTGACATAACTAAATATAATGGCAGAAGTTTGGATAATGAAATAAGATAATGATGTACGTAATTATAATGGTATAAGATGATATAAGTAAGGATGATGACATAAGTAAATATAATGACAGAAGTTAGAATAATGATATAAGATAATGATGTAAGTATCACGATATAAGATAATGATATAAGTAAGGATGCTGACTTAAGTAAATATAACGACAGAAGTTAGGATAATGATATAAAGTAACGATGTAAGTAAGGATAATGATATAAGTAAGGGTGATGACATAAGTAAATATAATGACAGAAGTTAGGATAAGGATATAAGATAATGATGTAAGTATCACGATATAAGATAATGATATAAGTAAGGATGCTGACTTAAGTAAATATAACGACAGAAGTTAGGATGATATAAAGTATATAACGATATAAGTAAGGATAATGATATAAGATAATGATATAGTTAAGGGATGATGGAGCCGTAAAGGTAAACTCTAATGAAGAGAAGTTTAGGATAATTTGTTCTTTTTTTTTTCATATAAAAATAATGATGGTAAGTTATCACGATATAAGATAATGATATAAGTAAGGATGCTGACTTAAGTAAATATAACGACGGAAGTTAGGATAATGATATAAAGTAACGATGTAAGTAAGGATAATGATATAAGATAATGATATAAGTCAGGATGATGACATAAATACATATAATGTCAGAAGTTAGGATAATGATATAAGATAATGATGCAAGTAAGTATAATGATATAAGATAATGATGCAAGTAAGTATAATGATATAAATAAGGATGCTGACATAAGTAAATATAATGGCAGAAGTTTGGATAATGAAATAAGATAATGATGTAATTAATTATAATGATATAAGATAATGATATAAGTAAGGATGATGACATAAGTAAATATAATGACAGAAGTTAGGGTAATGATCTAAGTTAATGATGTAAGTATCACGATATAAGATAATGATATAAGTAAGGATGCTGACTTAATTAAATATAATGACAGAAGTTAGGATAATGATATAAAGTAATGATGTAAGTAAGGATAATGATATAAGATAATGATATAAGTCAGGATGATGACGTAAGTAAATATAATGTCAGAAGTTAGGATAATGACATAAGATAATGATGCAAGTAAGTATAATGATGTAAGTAAGGATGCTGACATAAGTAAATATAATGGCGGAAGTTAGGATAATGATATAAGATAATGTTTAAGTGAGGATAATGATATAAGATAATGATATAAGTAAGGATGCTGACATAACTAAATATAATGACAGAAATCAGGATAATGATATAATGTAATATAATGATGCAAGTATAATGATATAAGATATTAATGTAAGTATAATGATATAAGATAATAATATAAGTATAGATGATTACATGAGTAATTACAATGACAGAAGTAAGGATAATGATATAAGAAAGGATGATATAAGTAAGATTGATGATATAAGTAAGCTTAATAACACATGAAAAGATAATGATATAGGGGAAGATACTGACTTAAGTAAGTATAATGATATAATTAAGTATAATGATATAGGTATGGATAATGGTACATGTATGTCCCCATTGGTTTCATTATATTCTATAATGAAAAATGGTGACATTAAATGTATCTAAAACATTTAGAACTTGGCCTGTACACAGACAGTGTAGAATCTATGCTGTGTGTGTCCAGGATTACAGAAAACTTTCAAAAACCAAAGTAATTCATTGTACGGTACAGCTGAAGGTCAACTTATGACCAGGTCACATTTATTGCCTTTCGAACTGGTCGGGATACTGCCACTCATGTCCTAGTAAGTAGCCAATGGGATACTGCCACTCATGTCCTGGTAGGTAGCCAATACTAATTCCTATTTGTCTTCCTTTTAAATCTTCATCTGATAACCATCATAAACAGAGTCAACAGACCATCAACCCAGGAGGACTGAAATTCAAGTCAATGGACCCAATGGGTTTGTTCTCTACGAGTAGGGTTCACCTTCTGTATAAAGGGGAATCAACCTAGAGAGAGAGAGAGAGAGAAAGAGGGGGGGGGGGGGGGGCTGGAGTTAAAGGAAAAGGGTACAGAAATTTAAAACTGATACAGCAGACGCCAGCAGCAGCAAAGAAAAAGAATGAATTAGTTCCTCGTTTCAACATTTAGAGATCAGAAGATTCCACAACTGCAGTAAGCAAACTATCCCACATTTTTAGTCTTAGCCAAGATGAAACTCTCAGCGAAACCGGGAGTTTTATATCTCGAATACGACCGGCGAAATCTCTTTCCCAAACGGTTTCCTGGCCATCTAGGAAACGAAAAACGGTTGAGAAATCTCGCTCCATCGATCGCCGTCGAAGAGCCCCAATCGCTCATGTCAGCTGCCTACTGGAATTGGCGAGAGGTGTCTCGCGGACGTCTCTCTTCAGCCACAAGAACCTCATTTCAATCATCCTCTGGACGGCCGCCAGCGTTCCCTCATCGCTCTCTATGACATGACAGATTATGCGCACGCACGCACGTACCTAGCGCGAAAATTTTATGAAGAAGAAGAAAAGGTTATTAACAGGTTCTGTGACTTATCCAGCGGACATTCACGACCATACTAGCGTCCTTAACATTCGAATTTCTTGTTTTCCCGGCTCCGGTAGATGATGTTTTTATTAGTGTCTGCAATAGACGATTTAAAGCCTTCTCTAATATTGAGATCGTGTTCAGCCATGTGAAGAATTTCTACAAAAGCAGATATGAAAAGCATTTATGACTATTTTTTATTATTAGCATTGATAATAATAATCATAAAAATTATTATTATTATTAATTATTATTATTATTATTATTATTATTATTATTATTACTCGATTCTGTGTTTTCCTGGTCTTAATTCTCTGGACCAGGAAGATGAGAGAGAGAGAGAGAGAGAGAGAGGAGAAATTGACATACATGAGAGGATACGAATGATGTAATTTGACAATTAAAAAAATAAATGCAAAATATATAAAAAATTTTATATCATTTATATCATCTATTCCTCATTTACATAACCTCTCTCATATAGACGAACAGACCAAAAAACCAAATGAAGAGATCCAATGATGTAATTCTGACAAATTAAAAAAATAAATGCAAATATATAAAAATTATATATTTATATCATTCTATCTCATTTACATAACTCTCTCCTTATAGACGACAGACCAAAAAACAAAACTGAGAGAGATCCAATTTGGATATGGTAATTTTCTGCATACTTAACCGGTAATGAAGTGGAGTTATTCCTCGTAATTCTTATGTAATGTGTCGGTTGCATTCTGCGATATTTTTTGGATTATTTTTCTTAAATGAATTTGGCAATATCCTTCCTTTCTGTCTGTCTGTCTGTCTTTACAGATTCAAGCACAGACATACATACACACACACACACACACACACACACACACATATATATATATATATATATATATATATATATATATATATATATGAAGGAAGGATATTGCCAAATTCATTTAAGAAAAAAATAATAAAATCATCGCAGAATGCAACCGACACATTACATAAGAATTACGAGGAATAACTCCACTTCATTACCGGTTAAGTATGCAGAAAATTACGATATCCAAATTGGATCTCTCTCAGTTTTTGTTTTTTGGTCTGTCGCCTATAAGGAGAAAGGTTATGTAAATGAGTTAGAAGGATATAAATATATAATTTTTTATATATTTTGGCATTTAATTTTTTTTATTTTGGTCAGAATTACATCATTCGTATCCTCTCATGGATGTAATTTCTCCTCTCTCTCTCTCTCTCTCTCTCCTCTCCTCTCTCTCTCTCTCTCTCTCTCTCTCTCTCCTCTTTCACTTTCCATAGTGGCTCATAGAGACATTTCTATAAACAGCTCTCTCTCTCTCTCTCTTCCCTCTCTCTCTCTCTCTCTCTCTCTCTCTCTCCTAATATATATTATATATATAATATATATATATATATATATATATATATATATATATATATATAAAAATATATATATTTTGGAAAACAGACATTATTCATAAAGACCAGGTTCAAATATACTACAAGGTGAGCTAGCTCTCTTATAGTAATATCAGCATGTCCAGCTTTCCTCTCTCTTTCCCACCCCCCCCCCCCCCACCTCCCCCTTTCCCCCCCCCCCCACCTCCTTCTCTCTCATCTTCTCCTCCTGCCTTTCACATTTCAACATTGGTCGTTTGGTTTATTTCATGAAATGTGCAATGATCATAAAATCATTGTTATTATCATCCTATTAATGTCTTTGAGAGAAACCCTTGATAATCGGAAAAGGTTCACAATTGCTGTGTAGACTTTTCTATTTTTTATTAATCCTAAAACTGGCTGATTTGGCAATCAAATAACAATGAGAAAATTTAGAAGTGTTTTTTTCCCAATGGTAAAAAGCAATTTCAATTTTTTCTCTATTCCTACTTTCTTTATTCATTTTTGTGTCTATTCCAATTCCTTTTAACCCTGGGGCATTGCAATCAGCTGGAGCAGCGTTTTAACAACTATTCTTGCCTCTATCAAGGATTTCTCTGCAAGAATGCGTCACTGGACGGAACGCCATTATAAACAAAATTGAATCGCAAACGACTGTAAATGTATCTTAAAGAAAGTCCATAAACGGTATAATATCATAAACAGGATAATACTATAACCAGCGACGAACTTCTTGAACTCCTCCAAAAGGGTTGTCATACAGTATGATACCGTAATGCAAAATAATTGTTATTATTGTTATTCAGAAGATGTCGAACCCTATTCGTATGGAGTAATCCCACCACAGGGGCTACAGGCTTGAAATTCAAGCTTCTGAAAGGGTAATAATTGGTGTTCGTTAGGAAGAAGTAAGAGGAGGTAAAGGGAAGCACTGAAAGAAGAGCCCCCCACTTATTAAAAAAAAGGAAAAAAAATGAATTCACAAATCAATAAAATACATAAAACTGTCTTAAGATAAATAGAATGCCTCGCTGCAGAATTAACCATCAGATGGACTGTGAAAAGAAGAAGGAAAAAGAGAGGGAAATATTGAAAGAAGATAGCCCCCTTATTAAAAAAAAGTGAACAAAAATGAATTCACAAATCAATACATAACATAAAACTGTATTAAGATAAACAGAATGCCTCGCTGCAGAATTAACAATCAGTTTGACTGTGAAAAGAAGAAGGAAAAAGAGAGAAAAATCTCGGCTATTGTTGGGTCAGTCAGATTATTATCACTGCCGATCTCTATATATCATAATCCAAGCTGGACGACGAAAGCCGAGTTATGCTACTCCTACGCTCCTACAAACCCCGTCACTTCGATCCTGCGCCTCGGGCGAAGAAATGTTACAAGTGCCAGAGGCTACGACATTCACCAATTACCTTTTCCCTCTCGTCCCACCCCTCCCCTTCCCCTCCCCTCTCCTCCCTTTCTGTTT
>NC_061100.1:93768339-93818339 GCF_015104395.2 Macrobrachium nipponense | reverse complement strand
CCTCCATCCTTGCGCCGTGTTTATGTATAGTCTGGTTCCGTTTTGCTCTTGGGTTGAAATTGTGTTTGTGTATTGTCATATGTTTCTCTGGTTTTCTGATCTATGCTGCGGAGTTCTGCCTTCGTCCATTCCACTATCCTGCGCGGTATCTGATTACTGGGCACTGCCCATGTGTTTATTGCTCATATTTCCGCATTGAGTTTTGACTTGTGTATCGCCCCTTGAGTCTCTGCATATATTCTTTCCTGATCGTGTCCTTCATCTCTTGGTGTTTTATATCCCCTCCTTCCATTATTCCCAGGTATTTATTATTATTATTATTATTATTATTATTTATTATTATATTATTATTATTATTATATTTATTAAATAATAAAAATTTAAGTAAAATATTAAGGGTACAAGTTGAATAAGATCTGTAATGAATACAAGGAGGAAAATAAAGGTTCAATTTCCTTTTCAGAAAATGAAGAACCTCGTCGCTAGTTGTTTTTGGTCGTAATTGCTGGGTCTAGCGAACTCACTCTCTCTCTCTCTCTCTCATTAACAGTTCACGCGAGACTAACAATACTACTCACTCTCTCTCCATTCAAATGCAAAATATCCTCTCTCTCTCTCTCTCCTCTCTCTCTCTCTCTCTCTCTCTCATTAACAGTTCATTCATAACGCACAATAATCCCCTCCCGCAACTCCCACGCGCCCCCCCCCCCTCTCTCTCTCTCTCTTAATTGCAAAGCCCACTGCTTACAAAGCTAAGGAGTTGAACAATGCATCTGTCTTAAGCAAAAACACAGAAGACCAAAGTGTTATATATAGCAAAGGGAGTCTGATAAAATCGTCGTCATCTCAGCCTTATAAAGTGACCTCTCTGGAAATAATTAACAAATGTACGTACTTCTGCGTTTTTGTTTATTTCTAACATCAGATTTGGTATGGCTTTGGAGATTTCTCTCTATCTCTCTCTGCATAGATATACTAATTTCTCTCTCGTCACTTGGAGAAATTCTTCGAACGTGCTCATACGAAATGATCTCGCGTCGTCCCAGAGAGAGAGAGAGAGAGAGAGAGAGAGAGAGAGAGAGAGAGAGAGAGAGAGAGAGAGAAACGTGCTCATCACATTTCCAAAGACAGAGAGACTTTATTCCCATTCTTCTTGTATCTAAAAATCTTCGCATAATGGAACCCATTCCGACCGCTTCTGACGATCGGCTGCGGTCTTGCGGACCTGTGGCTAACGCGAAGTGGATGTCTTTCTTTCTGAGTTATTATGGGAGGGACGGAGGGGGGAGGAAGGGAGGGAGGGAGAGGGAGGAAACAGAAGACGCTATAGCTTATGCCAGAATTGGTAAGGTCCCCGGAGAACGGAGGTGAATTTTAGGAGCGGTCTTCGAGCGATGTTACTCCCTTGGATGTCGAGGCATTACTGGCGCTATAATGGTCTCCTATCGTTTTAATAGATTTGTATCAGATCATTGATTTAATAATCCATTTTTCCCCTATTTGACAAGTGACATCTCTTGTTTATTCATCTCCCTATACCTCCTATTGCTTCTTCTATTTGAACGCCATATTCTTTAGAAGCCTGAATTTTCTCTCTCTCTCTCTCTCTCTCTCTCTCTCTCTGTAGAATCCTACGTTAATTCTACGTAGTCGTATTTAACCTAGATTATAACATCTTTTCACGCAAGAATTCTCAACTCCTATCTCTCTCTCTCTCTTGAATGCCACGTTAATCCTACGTTGTTGTATTTAAATTATATTATCTTCTCCCGCAAGAATTTCCTGTGTGTGTGTTGAATCCTATGTTTATCCTACGTTGTCGTATTCAACCTAGATTATATTATCTTTTCCCGCAAGAATTTCTCAACTCCTATCTCTCTCTCTCTCTCTCTCTCTCTCTCTCTCTCTCCGTTTAATTTGGCGAAAATGCATTCCGAAGCGGTCGGCAGCTTCATAATCATTGGCTGATCGTAACAGGTCCAAATAACATCATCAAATTTCAGATAATTATTTGATTGATATCCGAGAGAAAGCTTATCTATTAAACTTGAATTTGTACGTCCAAATTTGTGCTGTGTCTTTTGATAATACAATTGAGAAGAGTGATTGATTTATAGGTTTTAAGCATATTGCCACGCACTGGGGCAACTAAGGCCATTCAATGCTAGGGGCCTAAAGAACCTTAAGTAATGCCTACGGTGTACTGCACGAGGTCCACTGACGGCACTAACCCCTACGGAGTCCAGTTGAGAGACTTTGAGGAATATGTTTGAAAGTAAAAAATATAACTAATGTTAGTCTCCTTCGTCAAAATCTGAAAGCGGTTTAGGATACGCTATGTTTACGAAGTTTTCCATACAAAATTTTTTTCCTTACTTGAGGATTAAAACTAAAAACTGTTTTTTATACGTAATTTTCCATATATTTTTTTGCTTACTTGGGGAGTAAACCTAAACACAGTTCTTTTACGTAATTTTCCAAACATTTTTTCGCTTACTTGGGAAGTAAACCTAAAAACTATTTTTTTTCCCTTTTTTTATTGTTATTATTGCTGTTGTTTTTCTTGTTGGGGGGTAGGAAAGGTGTACGGAAGAGCTCATAAAAAGCTCTGAAAAAGATGTTTCGCGATGAGTTAAAGATACAGAAATTTTAGGATAAGGATAGTTAAGATTTATTTATTAGAATGAAAATATAAAAAAACAAGTAATGTATATGTTAAGCAGTACAGAACAGTTATTGCTAATAAAATATAGCGTGTTTTAAAAAAAATTTCGTTGGTGAAACACCGCTCTTATTTGACGCAGATTTTTGCACTTTTTAATTTAGTAACAAATAAATTAATTAGGAATATAACGTTAACAACTCATGCGTAAGGGGAAATCTTGCAAGCTGGAGGTCGGATCACTCCTTGCTGTAATGTAAAATTAAACGAATCACAGTAGATTATAACAAGAAACTCGTCATAAACAACATTTTCTAAAGAACAGATGGATAAAATAAACTAAAAAAAATTCACGAAGATAATAACTAATAAACTGGAATCGGAACATCTAATTTAGCCAATGGCCAAACTCTGGAACCTACAAGGTCATTGAGCGCTGATAGAGAAATTGATAATGAAGGAGTCTGACAGATGTAACAGAAGGCAAAACTTTTGCAGATGGAAATGAGAGAATAGGAACGGAGGTACGGTAAAAGGAATGAAAAGGGTTGCAGCTAGGGGCATTCCGAACGCTGCAAAAAAAAAAAAAAAAAAAAAAAAAACAAAAAAAAAAAAAAAAAAACTTGCTTCATACCTACAGTGCGCCGCACGAGGCGCACCGACGGCGCTACCCAACTACGGGGAAATCAGCTAATACAACACCACATTATGCTTGCACCAAATAACAAGCGATTACCGACTTCATCACTGGTAATGTTTCTGTAATTGTCGTCAATTGACTCGATTCGCGAAATTAAGTCACTGAGCATGACGTGATGTGGCCAGCTAAGTGCTGACTTCGTCATCCTGACAGAGGGAGGGAGTGTATGTAAAAGTATGTGTTTATGAGCAAATACCGGTAATATATATATATATATATATATATATATATATATATATATATATATATATATATATATATATATACATATATATATATATATATCTAATATATATATATATATATATATGTATATAGATATATATATATATATATTATATATATATATATATATATATATATACATTCGTATATCTGAGTGAACATGCTTATTGGTCGTAAGTCTCATAGAAATCATTTTGGCTGCTCTGCTGTTATATACTTACAATAATAATAATATAATGATAATAAATAATAAATACTATTATATTTTTGGAGGATAAAATTCTTCTTAAGAGAGTTTATGCAATGTTCTAAGGAGTCCACAATGATAAAATGTTAAGAGTTCGTGTATGATTTATGAACACTTTATAAAAGGTTTCGAACCCATCCCTGGTTTCATCTACATGCCTCCAAATGAACCCCTAAGAACATTATTATTATTATTATCATTATTATTATTATTATTATTATTATTATTATTATTATTATTATTAATTATTAATTATTATTATTATTATTATCTCTCTCTCATCGAAACAAAATAACATTTATCAGGGTATAAAATGAAACATATTCTTTCTCGTCTGGGAGAACAGTTTACCCACACTTACCCAAACTTGTTTTCCACAATAATCAAGATACATATAAACTTGATAATCAGCTTCAACAGAACGCGAATTCATTAAATACAGGAATTCTGTAACTTACGTTTGCTGTAGTTAACTGCTTCAGTCGTACGCCTACCAAATTGCTAGGCTATTGTTATACGTAGGACTTCAATAGGGCTCCTGTTCTTATCCTACTGACATCCTTTGATAGGCGAGTATCCTTATTTTGAGATGTCAAAGTGATTATCAGAAATTACCATCAAAGACTAGAGTATTTTCCTTTTTAAGTAACTGCGACAAGTCTCCCTACTTTTTTGAACTTTTAAAATCTTTGACAACTTCGTGTCCTTATTTATTAAAAAATTATAGCGATTATCATAAATTATCATCAAAGATTTATGTAATTTTATTGTTATATCATTACTAAGAGACTAGTGTATTTTTTATGTAAATAAGTTATCCTTTATCTATTTTTAATTATAGCGATTATCATAAATTATCATAAAAGATTTACGTAATTTTATTGTTTAAATCATTATTAAAAGACTAGTGTATTTTTTTTATGCAATCAAATACGTTTAGCCCTTCTACTTATCGCTCTCTTAAAATGAGATCTAAAATCCAGAGACCAGAACACTCAAAAATTACAGAAAGACTTTCTGAAGCAATAAAACGAACTCCCGTGATGCAATGCAGATTCTGACGACCAAAATAGCCGCGACGGCCCGACGCTGAATAAACATTTTTTGACAGGTGATGGTAACAATGATATGGAGAGAGAGAGAGAGAGAGAGAGAGAGAGAGTTTAGCAGCAAAAATTTAGTTATGTTTATGTATGTATGTATGGCTATAAATACATATATATTTACACACGCACACACACGCACACACACACACACATATATATATATAATACATAGTAATATATATCCTTAATATATATAACGATATAATATATATAATATATAAATAAAGGAAGCTTATATACAATACATAAATAAATAAATATATATATATATTAGATTAATATATGTATTAATGAGTAACGATATATATATCCCCCTACTTATAATAATATATATATTATATATATATATATTGCATAGATAAACATAAATATGCGTTATTATAGAAAAAGTATACATAAATATACGAATATATTAGTATACATATTAAATATATATCTATATACTATATAAACTACATATAGTAAACATACATATGTACATACATATATACAAAAATACACATATATAATTATATATGTGTGTGTACATACACACATACACATAACAGGTTCACAGACAATAATAAATACGACTCATGAAATAGCCAAGCAGAGTACGAAAGCAGAACAACTTACCTTAAACTGAATTATATATAATTTTCGCTGATTAGCAGAATAACAATAATAAGTCTTTTAATATGTTATTTGTCGTTTTCTCTCCTTTTGTGTCATTTTCGTTTTGAATTTACCTCAGGTTCTGCGAAATAGAGATTATAATGAAGGTAACTGCAAAGGAGATATCATTTTTACATAAAGGTTTAGAGAATGAGATGGCTAAGTGCTGAAAGGGAATGAATGAATGATTAATAATTATCTGGCGTCGTGACCACCAGGAAGAGTTGGAAGGGAAATTTGAGAGTAAAAACCGTCTTACAAGTGTAACAAGGGTAGAAGTTCGCAGGCTGAAGACGTCAATCTTTCTCTCATCTGGATGCACCTACTGTGCTTGTTTGCATTTTATCCCAAGATATTTTGCAATGACAATTTTTTCTAAAATATGTATCAAGTCTGAACAATGATTACTTGTAGGTAAGCTGATGTACATCACTATTATGCTTATGCATATAATCACCATAGAATGGATTTAAAATTATGCTTATCTATATAACCATCATAGAATAGGAACTCCAATGATTGAGCGAGACTCTCTTGGAGTCACAAAGCAATCAGCTGATTTTGACAGTTGCCTGTCGTAAGACTCCTACAATAACACCTGCTGCCACTACTGCGTTTAAAGCTATACTGTACTTAGTTATACCATTACTGGTCTGAATGAAAGATCAAGAATAATATAACTTATTATCAAAACTATCTTTGTTAAGGTTCCAGCGTGTGCGACACTAACCGCTGACAACTTCAAGTCTTAGCTCGACAGGCACTCAAGTGGTATGTACAACAGACACCAGCGGAACGTCTGTCGACGAACAAGTTTCTCGGTTCTGTCTGTAGGCGGACACTGTATGTGTATACTCATGTGGTAGGGGCTTAATACTTATAACCTATAACCTATGGAAGCTGGCTAATCTCTCTATCTCCCGAGTAGTGTCTGAAATTTAAATCATAGTTGTTACTGTTACACAAAATGGGATAATCACTTCGGCGGTTTTGCAACTAATATAACCTTCCTGATATTCGTCTACGTCTCTGTTAAGACCCTGTGACATATCATTAGAATGTGTTCGAACAAGAGATAATAGCAAGGAGCGCAGTCTATGTCCAAGAATATATTAATTAAAATTTGGTATTTAACCTGATTAACAGAACTTATTCGCAGATGAGCAGATACATTAGAGTTGTTCCTACTACTGTTCTGCCTCAAGGCGGATTTAGTAGCTAAAAAAATGTCCCCTAACAAATTTATTAATTTAGTAAGCGTTAGCATTAACTTGAGAATGCTTTTCCATTTCAAAAACTAATATTGTGTAACAAAATGCGTCACAGGTCTCAAATTCTACAGAAGCTTCCTTTGGTAGTTCAACGTCCTTCTGTTTTAATAAATACTTTATATATAAATAATTATCAACATTTACCCTGTCTAAAAATGTCTCATGCATATTCATGGCATACATGCGTTTGTTTGTATGGTGTTTTTACGTTGCATGGAACCAGTGGTTATTCAGCAACGGGACCAACGGCTTTACGTGACTTCCGAACCACGTTAAAAGGGAACTTCTATCACCAGAAATACATATCTCTCCATACATGCGTAATTCAACTCAATAATACGAACGTATGCGCTTTGAATTTGACAGATTGTCGTGCAAAATTTGAGTTTTTTATTCATTACCATATTCCGAATATAATCGCTTATTCATGGCGATAGTCTAGTCAATTTGTTTATAACGTTTAATATTAAGTATATAAGTATATTTATAGGGGGAAACATTCAAAATTATAAGTGCTTAAGGAATCAGATTTTAATAGGGATATTTCCTCCATTTTTCAAATTATCCATTTACGTGAGACGTTATTAACATTCTTTACGTGATTCTAAGTGAAGTTTCATTAACATTCTTTAAGGGATTCTAAATGAAGTTTTGATAGCATTCTTTACGTGATTTCAAATGAAGTTTTAATAACATTCTCTGCGATTCTGACTAAAGTTTCATTAACATTCTTTACGTGATTGTAAACGAAATTTCATTAACATTCTTTAAATGACTATAACTGAAGTTTCATTAACATGAAGTTAATGAAACTTCATTTAGAATCATTTAAAGAATTTAATGAAACTTCATTTACGATCATTTAAAGAATATTAATGAGCTTTATTTAGAATCGCGTAAAGAATTTTAATGAAACTATTTAGAATCTGAGAATGTTAACGAAACCTCATTGAGCACGTAAAGATTGTAATCTGAATTTAATTGTCTCACGTAAATGGAGGATTATGCAGTAAAATATTTTCTGAAAAATGTGAGGAAATTTCCATATTAAAATCTGATTCCTTAAGCACTTACAATTTGAATGTTTCCCTATAAAAATACTTATATACTTATTAAACGTTGTTATAAACAAATAGGACAATTGACAAGGCCATCGCTATGAATAAGCGATTATATCCGGAATATGGTGGTGAATTAAAAACTCAAATTTTGCACGATAAACTGTCTAAATCAAAGCGCACACGCTGTTAGTAAATTGAATTACCCACATATGCCCATAAATATGCAAGAGATAACATTCTTTACCTGATTTTAAATGAAGTTTCATTCAAGTTACTTGGCTCTAACCTAAGACTTATCTAACGATAATAAATTTCAGTCGTCTCTTCACCAGAATTGGCATCTTTCCTTTTCTCATCAAGATTCAATTGAATTGATCGTGAATGTAAACAGCTTGAAACATAGTGAAAGTCAAGTGTCTTATTCAAAACAAATACTGTATATTACTTAATTCATTCTTCATAACTTTTTTTTTTTTTTTTGTATAGTGATTTTACGTTGCATGAAACCAGTCGTTATTCAGCAACGGGGCCAACGGCCTTACGTGACTTCCGAACCACGTCGAGAATGAACTTCTAATAGCAGAAATAAGTGTCTCTCACACCTCAATAGAATGCCCGAGAATCGATCTCGTGGTCACCGAGGTGGCTGGCCAAGACCATGCGGATCACGCAACTGAGGCGATATAACAACTGCAGCAAGTGTTTTCTTTCTATCTTTCTAAAGTGAATACCCAACTAGTTATTGGGCAAGGACCTTCTTTAAGCATATATTGTTCAAAATACTTACGTTCTCTCGTTGTTTGAGCTAGTTTGTTAATACTGCACCCAGATTATGAGGACCCTTATTATCAAACTACAGATATATATTCAACGTAACTATAGCGCAACAAGTCAGACCATTGTCACGTAATTAAGTCTATTTTTAGACAACTATACAAAAGGGCATCGAAAAAATTATGCAACAACTACATAAAGGAAAATACTAATATTAATCTGTGCGAAAATTTCATGCTATAGGAACAGGAAAATAACTGGTACAAGAAAAGAACCTCATATTTGACTAATTTTTTTTTCGAAGTTTGATTACTTTTTCACAACCAGTACACGACGCTGGCTTGGTCGTGATTTGTCTTTGCGGTAGGGTCCTTTAAATGTTAAGCACAGAGATCTATAAGGCATACTTAACGCCATGCCATGGGAGTTTTAATTCCTAATAGTTACCAGGTTTCCCTGCGATTGTCAATCCTATCCAAGCTACCAGAATTCAGGGAAAGGATACTGGTTTAAAGATCTTTCTGGCACTCCAGGGTTTTGTTAGAAAGTTTTACTTTTAACGCTAAAACTTCTTATAAACTATACTAAAGTTTTTGGACCGTTTTAAGCATTTATTTATTTTTCCAAGAAATTAAATTCCAAGAAATTATTTAAGTAGGGCCACAATATTTGCTACTAGATGGTTCTACCACTTTTTCGACTAATACTAATACTGCTGCTTTTTAATACTTGCATTTGCAAAAGCAACTTCACCTGTTAATTTTTTGTAAGCTATAGCTGTTGGAATCAATGTAACAATTATAATTCATTCACATTTCTCTCTCTCTCTTCGTACATATATATGTGCATATGATGTACATCATGTGTATGTATGTGTGCATACATATAATTATTGTTGTATGTGTACTGTATGTGTGCACGTTACATATGTAAATGATAATCATAAGTACTACATCCCAACCTCTGAGAGATTTCTAGATCTGCCACAGTTATCAGATATACGACTGGTGTGAATTTGATGTTTTACGTATTGGCAAGTCTCACCCTAAGGTAGTCTTTCCTCAGGACTTCATAGTTTTGTTTGCAGGTTTCTGGAATTATTGCACTCAAACTCTGCTTGGAAATCCTTGTGCTGTGTTGTAGTGATCTGTAGCTGCATCCTGTTGACAGAAAAAGTAATGTTGCATGCAGTCGAGCTTCAGCTGAAATACTTTGCCTCATGTTGGTATCTTCTTTCATTAAATATGGTTCCACTTTCGATAAGATGTTATAAAAAGTGTTAGGGTCCATTCTCATATAGTTGATGAAATCTGCCTCATAACCATGTTTCAGTTCCCGCAATATTGTCACGTGACTTCATATGTCTTTTCTTCGTAACCACTCTTTACACCATCCTTTTCTGCTTTGTTGCCTTTATCTTTGCACACATTGCTATAACAATAGACAGCGCAATTTTCTTCTTGCGTGTCCTGCGATCCATGCTGCCCTACACAACTGGTCCTATGTCAGTCACTGCCAATCTTTCACTACCCAACCACCGTCGTTTGGACAGCAGCATAAATGCGTTCGACAGGCTTAGCTCGCAAAGAGGCAAAGTTTACAGAGCAGAGCTCGCTCGTGTGGACGGGGCCTTAGATTCTCGGCCATTCCATTGAGGGGTGAGAGATGTGTATTTCTGGTGATAGAAGTTCAATCTCGACGCGGTTCAGAAGTCACGTTGCTGAATAACCTCTGGGTCCATGCAACGCAAAAACACCATACAAATCCCCTCATTAGTCAATGAAAGTTTCGCCTGAAAAATTTGTAGCGAGTGGCGCCTAAATGTTAGAACCAGGTGGTGTCATGTCGCATTGGGTCCCTTCACCACTCAAGAGTCCAGATACCCTGGGAAAGCCGTAGCCAATCACAATGCTTCGTCAATGAGTGAGTAGGCATCTCAGCCAGTCACAGCGCGATACAATTTCTAGCCAATCAGCATGCACGAAGCATAGTCACGGGATGAGGCAGAATGTAAAGAAAACTTACGCAGTTCAACGGTTTCACGCGTTTTGTAAACGAAAGCTCGTGGATTTATCCTTTTTCAAGTTATTTTACGGCGTTTCTGCAGGGCTATCGTGACAATTACTTTCTTCTTGTGGGGGTTACATTAATACTGTGGTTGGTTATTATTTTTTATGTTTGTATGTATTGGTATTTTTGGGTGTTCTCATACAAACTTTTATAATACTGATTCAGCTTTTTTCTATGTATTTACTAGAGTTGGAACTCTGGTATGTATTTACATTGATTTTTATTTTCATGTTCGTATGTATTTTTCGGTATTTACCAATAAACATTGACAAAGTAACTATTTTGAAATGTGTTTTGTCTATTTACATGATTTGGAACAGCTTTATGGTGTATTTCCATTGATATTGTAGTTAGTCTATTTTTTATATTATAGGGGTATTTTTCTTAAAACTTACAAATCTGTCACACAAAAAACTATGGTCTTTAGCTTTAAGTGCAACAAACTCCATGTTTAATACCTTTTATAGTTAGTTATAAAACTATAATAATTAAACTTTCAATTACTAATTTTTTAAAAACTGAAATAGCACCTTCTGGTTCTCTGCTACTCATATTTCACCGAATAAATTTAGCTCACCGAAATAGATCAGCATTGAACTGACGTTCAGCGACTTATTAGCAAATCACCTTAATCAGTAACTTTAACCATGGTATATAAAAATCTATCAGCCTTTAATTAAAATTGTCACTTTTACTCACATCACCTTAATCAGTAACTTATTTCCATGGTACATAAAAGTGAACCCCTAACGAGATTGACACCAGCACATTCATCCAACTAAGATTATCAGTTTACTCTTGTAATGGATAACAGGACTTGAGGTTTAAAGAAAATTACGTTAAATTAGTTTATACTTAAGTGTAATTAAGAATATTAAGAATTTTATTATAGACCACAGAAATAAATAAAAGGCTAGTATAGCCAATCCAAACCAGACAACTTGTGAAGGTCATTACTAATGCTTGATACCAGTTGCTCTGGGTAATATCTGCCTTAAAGTAACAATGAAACTACTGTACTCTAGCAGCAGTTTATCAAAAGAGATTCCAGGTGTTGAACTGAATCTTATATAGAATTTAAGCCAACATACTAACACAGAACTTCACTTCCAGGGCGCTCTCCAACGGCCACTTCCAGGGCGCGGCGGTAGTCA
The DNA here is from genome assembly GCF_015104395.2 of Macrobrachium nipponense. Taxonomy (NCBI): domain Eukaryota; kingdom Metazoa; phylum Arthropoda; class Malacostraca; order Decapoda; family Palaemonidae; genus Macrobrachium; species Macrobrachium nipponense. The sequence continues at coordinate 93,806,415 of NC_061100.1, read as the reverse complement.
ATTGCTGAGCAATGTCTTCTTACTAGCATAACCTGTAATTAAGAGGTACTATTAGCCAATAGTCTCCTTTACACTATTTCTTGCTTCCCTTGAACGCCAAATAAATTAACACCAAATAAATTAACATCAAATAAATAAGCAAGACTTTCTAGTAAATTTTAAAAGCCTCAAGTATTTGACTAAAATCGAACCATAAAGAGTTCTCACAAAGTTTTACATATCCAGCAAGCTCTAAAAAGCCTCAAACCTCACTAGCCTAACTTATTGAAAAAAAAATAAGTTAATTAAATGAAGACTAGATATCAAAACTCTTAAAACAGAAAAATAAATACTGAACTGAATTTTAAGCGAAATTAATTTAACTTAAGAACATTAAAAAGTAAAATTTAAAACTAAACTTGAACAGCTTAATATTTTAAATTTAAAATGAATGTCTTTTCAAAAACTAAGATCTCGCTACCAGATGCCAGGCAAACTGTTCTGTGGAACTCAACAAACATTAACTCCCAAGTTCTCAGACAACTGTAGAGAAAAGTCACAAAACCACGAGAGCTAGCTGTCCACTTACCAAAACTGAATAGTTAAAAAGGTATTTCTACAGAAGCAATCCGCTGTGGCTTAGACTATGGCAATTGACTGATTCCTATGTTATTTTAGTTACTGTACAAGATTTAAAAGTAATATCCATTCGGCCGGCTGTAACTAAGCAGTAATTGACCTTTGAAAGTTACATAATAGCCGCACCAAACTCAAAGGTATATTAAAGTTTAGTTATTCCAACCAAACGAAAAAAAACAAAAAATATTCCTTACAACCCTTGTAAAGCAACTAAAATAACATAGAAAATGTCAATTGCCATAGTCTAAGTCACCGAAGAACGTCCTATAGGAAGGTACCAAGTATTCGTTACGGTGAAGGAAATGTAAACACAGCCGCCATGTTTAATTCCCCCCACCCCAACCACCGGACGGAAGCCATATGTTTCACAAAGGGGGGGGGTGTGTAACGCACAGGTGGTGGGCGGAGTAAGGTGGAAGGTACGAGTTGTCTTAGCAGCACCCCACTGAATAGTAACATACCTTGACGCAACTTTCGGCGAAAGCCTAACACTCACTTTCCTAAAACATAATAATTAAGAATAATGTTTGGAGCTTACCTTAAAGGGGTGGAGGGTACAAAGCAGCAGCTTGCCTTTAAGAATGCGTGGCGGCGGGTCTTGGGTTCCTCAAAATGCAGCTTGAAATAAGCAATAGCCAAGTACCCGACGAAGTTATACATTCTCCTCCCGTATCTTGGGAGTCGACTGCCGGTCCAGAGTTGTCCATCCACCTCCATTTCAACTAGTATTAGTATGGGCACCGGTTTCTGGTCCACAAAGTTCATCGAGTGGTTGACTGTCAAGTGGACATAACCTTCATCTCGCAGGCAGTCATAAGCCCCCCTCCAACAGTCAGAAATAGGTAATAGTGGTACCCGGCACAATGTATTCTTTGATAACTGCAAGCAGAGTCCCACTCGTCCTGTCGGGTACGGGAACAATGAAAAACTCCCGGGTCTGCCTGCAGATACCACCGAATACCCACTGGCCTTCGATGAGGCAACCTACGTTGTATTTTCTTCTCCCAAACTTCGCCTCATCGATTTCAACAAATTGTGCTGGGCCCACCTATTTGCTTCTTCTGTTTAGAAGCACCAATTAACTATGACCTGAAATAAAAGTCAGTGTTAGGGGAGGTAATTAAGTAGGGTAAATTTCATAATAATACAAGGCAGGTTGTTGTATGAGAGAGAGGGAGAGAGCGGGGGAGAAAGGAGGGGGTATGAATGGAAAATGGTGAGGGGATAAGCAAAATACTTACTTCCCGGGAGAAGCTGGCCCAATCATTAATTGTCGAGTCCGACAGTCCAAGTTCTGTTCTCGCAACCTTGTAAGAAAAAAAATCACTCTCATACAGTATGCGAAGAACAGAACTGTCTCAACATCAAGGTGGGACCCGAGAGAACCAAGTGCCCTTAAACAATGAAAGTAGTAAGAACAGCGTTTTTTCGCTTTCTTACTATGTGGTCGATAAGACCGGTCACACCTAAAGGTAAACGTGGAGGGAAAAATACCAATTATAAACATGAAAATATGGAGTAGGTCATAAATGGTATAGGTGTAATATAATATTGCCATGAATCTAGGGCCGGGTCATATCACGGTTACATGTAGAATCCAACAAACTATTCGTAAGGTATTTACTACCAAGCACTTTTTTTGCAGATCTAGGCGGCACTCATTCCCACAATGGGGGCAAAAGACCTGCTTTCTCAGGAGGCCGTGGTCCTGGCAAAACCGATTAGTCGATCATAATTACCTGAGTAAAAGGCAGAAAAATCTTTGTAACTCATGTAACAATTGTTACATGAAGTTGGCAAAGAGTTCCTGGTGAGGGGCTGGGGCGAGCGTGAAGTAGATGCAGCAGTGGATGTCATGGCGGCAGATTCAACAGTGTTGGAGTTCTACAGTTAGGAGGTGGCAGGAGGCCAGACCGTAGAAAACAGGGTAGGAGAGGTGGGGTGGAGTAGTAAAAATGCTTTGATGCTTATTGGTTGAGGCAGGGTGGGGCTGAGGTAAATGAACAAGCACTTAACAAGATAAGTTGGCAATGTTAAGGGTAATAAAAGTAAATGGGTAGTTAAGGAACTAAATGTAAAATGTGGGATGGTGGGTTCAAAATATGAATTAATACAAATACATATATAAGGGGCCCAGGAGGGGGTCGGGATTTAAGTCCTGGGTGGTAAATGTGTAATAGGGCCTATAGTTGTGTTAATAAATACAAAAGACCAAATTAAACATAGGTTAGCATATAACAAACTAATTAAACATTGTAGGGGATGTTGCCTGACCAGGGGTGGGGTTGGACCTGCTGTAACCCCCCTTAAAGAACCAAACCAACCTAACATAACCTAACCTAGCAGGGGATGTAACCTTACCTAGTAGGGAACTTAACCTAGTAGGCAATGTTGCCTGACCAGGGGCTTTCGCCCCACCCCCCCGTACCCCCCCTTAAACCGGCCTAACTTAACCTAGTAAGGAACGTAACCTAACCTAACCTAGTAGGGAAAGGAACTACCTAGGCCTAACGTAACCTAGTAAGGAAAGTAAACCTAAACCCAAACCTAAACCTAAGTAATGGGAATATTGCCTGACCATTTGGGGGCTTCGCCCCCCTTAAAGGCCTAACCTAACCTAGTAAGGAATGAACCTAACCTAACTAAACTAACCTAGTAGTGGAAATATGCCTGACCAGGGGGGTTCGCCCCCCGTACCCCCCCCTAAAGGCCTAACTCCAGTAGGAAGGAACCGTAACTACCTAACCTAGTAGGAAATACTAGCTAACGTACTAGTATGGAATGTAACCTAACCAACCTAACCTAGTAGGGAATATTGCCTGACCAGGGGGGCTTCGCCCCCCCGTACCCCCCCTTAAAGGCCTAACCTAACCTAGTAAGGATGTAACCTAACCAACCTACCTAAGTAGGAACATTGCCTGACCAGGGGGGCTTCGCCCCCGCGTACCCCCCCTTAAAGGCCTAACCTAACCTAGTAAGGAACGTAACCTAACCTAACCTAGTAGGGAAATACTAGGCCTAACGTAACCTAGTAAGGAATGTAACCTAACCAACCTAACCTAACCTAACCTAGTAGGGAATATTGCCTGACAGGGGGCTTCGCTCCCCGTTCCCCCCATTAAAGGCCTAACCTAACCTAGTAAGGAATGTAACCTAACCAACCTAACCTAACCTAACCTAGTAGGGAACATTGCCTGACCAGGGGGGCTTCGCCCCCCCGTACCCCCCCTTAAAGGCCTAACGTAACCTAGTAAGGAATGTAACCTAACCTAACCTAACCTAGTAAGGAATGTAACCTAACCTAACCTAACCTAGTAGGGAATATTGCCTGACCAGGGGGGCTTCGCCCCCCCGTACCCCCCTTAAAGGCCTAACCTAACCTAGTAAGGAATGTAACCTAACCTAACCTAACCTAGTAGGGAACATTGCCTGACCAGGGGGCTTCGCCCCCCCGTACCCCCCCTTAAAGGCCTAACCTAAACCTAGTAAGGAACGTAACCTAACCTAACCTAGTAGGGAAATATTAGGCCTAACGTAACCTAGTAAGGAATGTAACCTAACCAACCTAACCTAGTAGGGAATATTGCCTGACCAGGGGGGCTTTGCCCCCCCGTACCCCCCTTAAAGGCCTAACCTAACCTAGTAAGGAATGTAACCTAACCAACCTAACCTAACCTAACCTAGTAGGGAACATTGCCTGACCAGGGGGGCTTCGCCCCCCCATACCCCCCCTTAAAGGCCTAACCTAACCTAACCTAGTAGGGAATATTGCCTGACCAGGGGGCTTCGCTCCCCCGTACCCCCTTAAAGGCCTAACCTAACCTAGTAAGGAATGTAACCTAACCAACCTAACCTAACCCAACCCTGGAGGGGATATTGCCTGACCATGGGGGCTTCACCCCCTGTACCCCCCCTTAAAGGCCTAAACCTAACCAAGTAAGGAATGTAACCTAACCAAACCTAAACCTAGTAGGTAACCAAGTAGGGAATGTAACCCCCCCCCCACCCCCGGTATCCACCCTTGAAGAACTAACCAACCTAGCCTAACCGGGTAACCCCCTTCAAGGAAGTAAAACTAGTAGGTAAACCAACATATAACAAACTAAACCTAAGGGTATGTTGCCTAACCGGGGGATGGGATTCGGCCCCCAGTAGGTAAAATGACATATAAACCTAACTTTGATGGGTGTGGAAGTGTTGTAAAATGTAAAAAGTAACCATACATAACTGCATAATAGTAAGGAAACTGGAAGGGAGGTGTAAATTGTAATGTCTGTAAAGTGTATAATGGAATATATTTAAATGTAGGTTTTATAAAAATAATGGCCCAAAAAAAACTATATATTTAAATGTTATATATTTAAATGTAGGTTTTATAATATAATGGCAAACTTTAATCTAGATATTGGTATCGGTGAGAAATGCATTGTAAATGGTGTAACGTAAAGAGCCAGTCGTGAATACTGGAAAGGGGAGGGATTGACTTGTGTATAAATGATATAGGGAGTGTGTATGTAATATGCAACGCAATGTGCAATTTCACGTAACAGGTAGGTAGGTAGGTATCGAAACGTCCTAAAACTGAGTTCTATATCAACACGTAGGCATTTTTAGGTGTCTGTCCTCAATTATAACATAATATTTCAAGTTATATATGGTGAAATGATTAGGTGGGGATATTTCAAAACAGTTATTATACAAATACTATGGAAAAATGAAAAGGAATAAACACTAGAATTCACATAAACCTGTTTAATAAACAAATTAGGTAAATGCTTTTATGTAACTCACGTTATGGTTACCAGCCAGGGTTCCCAGATGACACCACTACCAACCAGCCAAAGTCTACCACCATGAAACCAGCCAAAATCTCGCCAAATGGAAACCAAATCCAAACCAACCCAAATAACCGGCAAATATATGTGCGTTATATCTATCTTTATAAATGCATATTTTTTATCATAAATATGCTTGTATAGCGGCATCATAGTTTTAGTTAGATAATATAAACTAATATAAGAATGCAGGAAAAAAAAACGAGAATGAATTGAAATTTTGAAATGAGGCTCGTTCTCTGAGAATCCGGCAGCCTGTTTTGTGGTCATCTGGTGTGTGTGTGAGTTTTATTTTAATTCCATCTACATATTTTGCTTAAATGTTACCAAGTTTTTACTGAAAACCTATTCAAATTCCCCAGATTTTCCTGAAAACCTTCAAAAATTCCCAATCTGGGGAGAGATTCCTCAAACGTGGGATCAGTGTTTAGCTCAAATAGAAAGTGTTTGAAAACCAGCCAAAATACCACTAACCAGCCAAAGTGAATTTTTACCCACCAAATTAGGAAAAAAAGCCAAATTTGGTGAGAAACTGCCAAATCTGGGAACCCTGTTACCACCCAATCCTTCACTCAGTCCGGTAGCAATGTAGGGGTCATACTGTAACGTGTTTGGCTAAATACATATATCCCTCCCGTAAACCCCCATTTCTTTCCTCACTAAGAAGTCTGAGTTTAGGCCAAAAGCTCCCTTAGTGCCCTTACAGTTAGCGCATGCGCAGTAGCATTAGCGCATGCGTAGTAGAATTCATTGTTGTGGTAGTAGTGGTAGTAGATAAATATGGATGTGGAACGGCTCCACTATCGCCAGTTTTGTTATTTCTTATTTCCGCCTGTATTTCGTGTTTTTAAAAGTGATAAATGTGGGAAATAGTACCACAATAACACGGCAAAAAAAAACTTCCCCCCAAGTGGTTTCTCCCCACCCAAACCCCGGTTCCCACTCCCGGGGGTCCCCCTTACCGTAGGATAATAGTTGGGGTTTTGTCCCCACCCAAAACCCCAGTTCCCAATGGGAATCCCCTTTACCGTAGGATAGAGTTCAAAGGTAAATTAGTTTTGTTATTTCTTATTTCCGCCTGTATTTCGTGTTTTTAAAAGTGATAAATGTGGGAAATAGTACCACAATAACACGGCAAAATCTCCCCCCAAGTGGTTTCTCCCCACCCAAAACCCCGGTTCCCACTGGGGGTCCCCCTTACCGTAGGATAATAGTTGGGGTTTTGTCCCCACCCAAAACCCCAGTTCCCAATGGGAATCCCCTTTACCGTAGGATAGAGTTCAAAGGTAAATTGGAGTCGTCCGAATAAATATTACTTCAAATTCTTGTTCAGGAGGTAAAACTGCATAGAAAAACCGCAACTGCCATACTCTGGGCCGCCGCGGATAGGTACACTAGATCTACCGTTAAAAAATTTGCAAGCCCCCTCTGACGTACGATAGACAATTGGTCTATCGTACGCCAGAGAAGATACTCCCCACTTCAGGGGAGCCGCCCCTGAAGGGGGAGAATTAAGCTTGGAAAAAAAAAAAAAATCTTACCTTTTCATTTAAGAATAAGCCATAGTTACGAATATAATCCTGGGAAGACGGCAGGTCTAAGATTGAGTGATGTGACAAGTGTAGAATCACTAGTCAGTATCCTGAACACTGAAAATAGTACACCAACCATACTTCACTGCAATTGGATACAAAGAACTACAACAATTACAAACATTATTCAGTCACTATTAAACCTACAGATACTTAACGTACTTACCGTTGTGAAAAGACAGTAGAAAGCTTCTATAGAATTAAATTAACAAACAAAATATCACCGTCAAAATCACTAGGAAACTCTCACCGATCACCGACGAAAAGCGATGATTAACTAGCTGGTAATCGCTCTGTTATGCAAACGAAAAGTTCACCTCTACGAGACAAGGAGAACGGAGCCTGGAAAACATACCATGACTTTTCAGCAGTTTTTTTCAGCGACCACTAGATGGCGCTGACAAGAATTCATTCCACCAAAATGTAAACAGATGCTCGATCAACTTCCACTAAAGATACTGTAATTCACATTGTTACCTGAAGTGATTTACACGTTAGGAACTATTTTTTTGTACAAACGAGTTCAGTTTACTGATGGCTAAGCAAATGGATGTATGAAAGATAGATCTAATATTCGTTCTTGCAATTGGTAAAATTTACCGGTGTTTAAGGACTACCTCACAGTAACCTCGGGTACGTAGGATTGATTGGAAGCCACACCTTGTAGAGGCAGCCATTCATTTTTCCTTACTAGGATTCAGTCCTTGTCGTAATAAGCGTGTCCAAAAGTTTTGAGGAAAACTGGATGACAAGTCAAGAGGCCATTGTGAATCTTGAAAAAAAAAAAAAAAAAAAAAAAACGCAAATACCTGGGTAAAAGTCATCAGTTGATTCCACACGCGTGTGTAAATGTACATACACATTATATATACGTGTATATAATGTATATATATGCATATATCTACATACTTTAAGCTACATATGTCGTTTGATATCCAATTCGCAACTATTTCTGAATCTATTTCTGAAAATTTCGAAAGCCTATGTTTATATTTTAACTTTTAGTTTTTAACACAATTTATTGATATAACTAGGTTTGTTTTACCCCCAACAATTTAATTGCGACAATGTGATTTTTTTTTAGTATTCAGATATTCTCTCTCTCTCTCTCCCTCTCTCTCTCTCTCTCTCTCTCTCTCTCTCTCTCTCTCTCTCTCTCTCTCTCGGGATTTATTTTGGCATCCTTTGTTATAATTTTGACAAAATCCATTATTGCCAGTGCCATCTGGTGGCCGCTGAATTAACTATATAAAAAAAAATTCAGAGAATATTTCCAGTCTCCTTCCTCCTTGCTCGAGGCTGTAGGCATTTCTATGGCACAATAGGACATCGACAGATTATTTATAAAGTTAAATTTATTGGTGGTAAGCGTGGAATTGGGTGAGGGTTTCGTGGGCTAATCTCTGAGATTTTTGCTTGCAACTATACGTATGGACGGCTGCTCTAGTTGTGTTTCGTACGTGAAGGTAAATATATACATTTGTAATCGTGTAATGTACATTCAATTGTTCATAGTTTTTTAGTTTTGCCAGTTATTGTACTTTTATAAGTATCATAAGTGTTTTAGTTTAGTTTTGCCAGTTATTGTACTTTTATAAGTCATATGTTTAAATTTGTTTCTGGTGTTTTAGTCTAGTTCTACCATTTATTTTAGTTTTGGAATTCGAATATTTTAAGTTATAGTGCTATAGTCTAATTCTGCCATTTGGTATAATTTTTTTAGTCGTATATTTTCAATTGTTCATAGTAATTTAGTGCAGTTCTGCCATTTTGTATCATACTTTTATAAGTATGTTTTAAAACTTCACGTGGTCTACCTTGTTCTGCCATTTAGAATCTTACTTTTATAAGTGTAGCATGTTTTCAATTTTTTGTGGTCAAAGTTCTGCTATTTCGTATATTTTTATAAGTAGTTTGTTTGCAATATTTTTTTAATACTGTTTTTTTTATATTTATAATCTCATTTTTCAGATCTCTTAATTTCAAATACACCGGAATTCTTTAAGTCCTTCTGACCCCCCGCCCCCCTCAGGCATATATTCGTAAATATGGCTTAATTCTTAACCAAAGGTAAAAGACTTTCCTCTTTTAGTTAAAAGCCAATCCTCCCCCTTCAGGGGTGGCGGCCCTGAAGTGGGGAGGAACTCCTCTGACGCACGATAGACAATTGTCCATCGTACGTCAGAGGAGGCTTGCACTTTTTTTTCATCAATTATTTTGATTTTTTCTCATTTTGGTTAAGCGTAAATAAGGTTTTACTGTAGAGGGATTATTCTTTGCAAAGTTTTCTAAGGAACCTTGTCTTTCACTCTGATAGCCTAAAGAGCTAATTGATGATAATCTTAATAGTTTTAAATTAGTGTTTTAACTTTTTTGTGTTATAGATAAAAACTTTCAAGTGTTAATCTAAGATCGTTGAACTATTTTTAAAGTGGCCCAATTCACATTCAGTGATTATAACTTTTGGATTTTAAAGGTTTAGTATCTACTTAACTTTCAAAGATATTCAGTTTAGTCTTAAATCTCGTGGGTTTTGTAGTTAAAGAAGCTTAAAGCGGTACATCGGTTCCTAAGGCTCTTAATATCTTTTTTCAGTTAGGTTTTAATGACCAGTTGTAATGAAAGAGAAGTAAAAATTCTCATGGATATTGTTTGATAGTTACTTTCAAATTACAGGTTGTTGCCGGATATCATGAGAGCAACTTTAAGATTCTTGTGAAAAGCCCTGGAGGCTCTGTTTAGAGCAACTGGCAAGGACTGGAAGGGCCGCTGAGAGAGAGAAACTGAAAGCCCTGGAAGTACTGTGAAAGCAACTACAGTCATTATAATTGACTCTACCGAGATCTTAAACTAGATTGGCTACTATTTATCAAAACACTAAGCCCAGCAAGTTTTTTGAAATTGATAAAGATCTTTCCTACACAAGTCATATATATTGAAGCTTTGAATTTGATGCCTTTTGTAATTAATAAATTTATTATTTATTCACCAGATTTGATGTACAGTACGTTCCAGAAGTGAAGCGACAAATTTCAGAGAATTTCGTTCGAAATTCACTAACTGGCAACTACAACACGTACCTGAAAACCTTTTTTTACTACAGTGAAAGCTCTATCAAGCAAAATAAAGCTAAAATATGATGCACAAATATCAAATCTATGATATTTATAACAATCATAAGAGAAAATTACAGTAATAGTCATTATTTTACAGTATAGTAATTACTTCAAACAATAGAAACGAAACAATTTGAAATTTTCGTTCAACACAGGATTACAAACATTACCAATGTATATTTCGAGCAATATGGAAACAAATATTTAATATCGGTGCATAATCAATTATTTTAGCGAAGATGCATAAAACCATGCAAGTATTAACTAGGCCTAGTTTCGGGCATAGCAAGGAAGAGCACCTTCAGGTGACTAGGCCTAGTTCCGGGTATAGCAAGGCTTACAATGCAGGGCCACTGTCTGTTATTTAGGCAATGATAGAACCATTAGGACCGACACCAGGACCTGTCCTTGCACCTGGGAAACAGACTCACTATATGAAAAGTAAGAAAGACGTCGCAAGTAACCAGAACACCGGTAAAATTACCACCTGGTTAAGTAGGGAGACGACAGACTCCAACCGCGCCCCCCGCCCCTCCCCCCCCCCCCCCCCCCCCCCCCCCCCCCCCCCCCTTCTACCTCTACCCAAAATTCTAAAACTAACTAGCGCCTCAGTTCAGTGGTGTGGTTAGTTTGGTGTTTGCTTCTCACCTCGGTGGTCGCGGGTTCGATTCTCGGCCATTCCATTGAGGAGTGAGAGATGTGTATTTCTGGTGATAGAAGTCACTCTCGACGTGGTTCGGAAGTCACGTAAAGCCGTTGGTCCCGTTGCTGAATAACCACTGGTTCCATGCAACGTAAAAACACCAAACAAACAAACAAAAACAAAATCCTAACTCCACCTTTTTCACTTCAAACTTTGACCTCAAATCTTCGAAACATATCCCAACCGTGAAATTTAAGACTGAATTTGCTTAAGTTGGCGTATCATAAGGGACTGATATCACTCAAATTCATATTTCCACGGGCAACCAGTAGCTAATCAGTTCGATACAGTCAAGCATTATTGTATAACAGAAATATATGAGTTTTGGGGGGATTATATATATATATATATATATATATATATATATATATATATATATATAATTTTTTCATGTGGAATTGTGTTCAGGGTCGCAGCAAACAAGTATTTTCGTAGGTTTCCACCTTTTATTTCAGTGCATAAGTGAGACTACTATTGTCCATACGATCCGGAGTGTGAATATGCTTAGCGAGCATTATTTTAATTCGAGTATCTCCTGTCGTGTTCTCTCTCTCTCTCTCTCTCTCTCTCTCTCTCTCTCTCTCTCTCTCTCTTATAGGACCTTTTTATCTAGTCAGGAATAACCAGAGGCCTGTTTTAAGGATCGAGCACTTGGCCTATTGGTCATGTTCGGGTGCTTCTTTATACACACACACACACACACCACACACTATATATATATATATATATATATATATATATATATATATATATAGTGTGTGTGTGTGTGTGTGTGTAAAGAAGCACCCGAACATAACCAGTAGGCCTAGTGCTCGATTCTTAAAACGGGCCTTTGGTTATTCCTGACTAGATAAAAAGGTTTTGAGAGAGAGAGAGAACATAACAGGAGATACTCGAATTAGAATAATGCTCGCTAAGCATATACACACTCAGGATCGTATGGACAAGAATAGTCTCACTTATGCACTGAAAAAAAAGGTGGAAACCTACGAAAATACTTGTTTGCTGCGACCCTGAACACAATTCCACATGCAAAAATTTTATATATATATTGTGACGAAGTGCCAAGTATCTGGTTACTACACTTACCATTCATTAATTGTTACCTCACAACAGCCAGACACCTGAACCCTCATCACAGGTACTAAACGACTGAATACTCTAATGGTAACAGTGATCCCTTAACAACTTACTAGTATTGCCGAAAATCAGACTAAGTTCATCAAAACAGGTGTGAGGTAATCTTGTAAGCAATCAAAGGGCATCACTCCATCAACAACTTTAAAAGTCTTAAGTATTTTGTTGATTTCAAAAGTCTAAGTACTTCCCTACTCTATGTTTCTACCTAAGCTAAATATAATCATATGCAAATAAAATACTTATACAAATTCTAAATACAAAAATTTTATTATTAAACTCAAAATTTATAAATAAAATTTACAATATCAAGGAAAATTACTGTTACTTGAAAACAAAGTAAAGTTTAATTAATTCTTGAATCAATTAAGTAAAATTAAATCAAAATTAATTTATCACAAAATTCAAGAAAATTAATTCAATCAAAATTCAAAAGTGGTAGGTAATAATTGAAATTTGGAAATTAATTCACAAGTGTTAAATTCAATTGAATGTGCAACGATTAAGTAACGAACTTGACCAACTGGCTCAGACAGCTGTTGATTCCGGTAACACTCTTGACTGAAGTGTCCTACTCTTCCACACTTGAAACAGACAACATTAGGTTTCTGTAACTGTCTTGAAAAATTGGATGAGGATTTCACATTAGTTTGCTGAGGTGTATTACCTTGTGTACTCATGGTAGTATCACTTGTAGGTTTCCCATTAAATTTGTTCCTGTTATTTGGATAAGACTTAAAACCTTGGCGTTGTTGACTCTGGTATTTGACATTGTAATTACGTTTGCTACTAATTATATTGTAATCTTCACTCAGTGTAGCAGCTTTGTCAAGTTTCTTCACCCCTCTCTCTCTCAAATAGGCTCTTATATGTTCAGGAATTCCCTTAAGATACTGTTCAAGAACAAGAAATTCTTCTAACTCATCAAAAGTTTTAACTTTAGCAGCTTTTACCCAACGTTTAAAGCACCTCACTTTGTAAGCATAATCTAAGAATGTTCCCTTCTCATCTTTTCTTAAATTTCTGAATCTTTCATCTGGTAAACTTGTAGCACACTGTGTTTAAGTACCTTGTAGTCTTTACACTGATCAGCTGTTAAGGCTAGATAAGCACTTCTCCCTTTTCCAATTAAGACACTTTGTAACAAACTGACCATTTATCTTCTGGCCATCCCACACCTGAAGCCACTTTCTCAAAGTGATCAAAAAACTCATCTGGAGATTCTTCAGTAAACTGAGGGTTTAACTTCTGTACTCTTACTACATCAAATACAGGGTCTTGATTACCTTGGTTAGGGTTAGACGGTGTCACAGTTATTGTGGATCTAGCTCTTTAATGTCTTGCAACTTCTCTTTCCTCTTTTATCCTTTCTCTTTCCTCTTCTGCTGCTTTTTCTTCTTCTCTTTCTCTTCTTTCTTGTTTTTCCCTGTTTATTCTTTCTCTTTCAGCTTTCATTCTCTGTCTTTCAGCTTGCATTTTCAGCTTAATCAAATTCTCTTCTGCTTCAATGTGTCTAAGCTCTAACTCTGCATCACTTTTCTCTTTCTTTTCTGCTTGCTTATTCATAAGATCAGCACGTGCTACATTCAGAGTGGTTTCAGATAAAACTTGGATGGAAGGGGCTGCTAAAAATTCCTGAACCTTGAACTGAGCCATTTTCCTCTAAGTTATCAACTTACAATTCAATACAATAAATGCAAAACAAAAACTATATGGTCACTCTCCTAACAAGATATATCCCTAACACCACCTGTATATACTAGAGTGACAATGAAATCTGCTTTCCCTGGTCTCTGGGCACCATTAATACTTGGGGGGAAAGTAGCCAAAAATCTGGTTACTGCACTTACCATTCATTATTGTTACCTCACAACAGCCAGACACCTGAACCCTCATCACAGGTACTAAACGACTGAATACTCTAAAGGCAACAGTGATCCCTTAACAACTTACCAGTATTGCCGAAAATCAGACTAAGTTCATCAAAACAGGTGTGAGGTAATCTTGTAAGCAATCAAATGAATCAAAGGGCATCACTCCACCAACAACTTTAAAAGTATTTCCCTGATTTCAAAAGTCTAAGTACTTCCCTGGTTCTAAGTCACTTCAAGTTAATTGAAGGAAAACAGATCAATTACCACTCTATGTTTCTACCTAAGGTAGATATAATCATATACAAATATACTGGTTAGAAATAAAATACTTATAAAAATTTTAAAAACAAAAATTTATTATTAAACTCAAAATTTATAAGTAAAATTCACAATATCAGGGAAAATTACTGTTACTTGAAAACAAAGTAAAGTTTAATTAATTCTTGAATCAATTAAGTAAAATTAAATCAAAATTAATTTATCACAAAATTCAAGAAAATTAATTCAATCAAAATTCAAAAGTGGTAGGTAATAATTGAAATTTGGAAATTAATTCACAAGTGTTAAATTCAATTGAATGTGCAACGATTAAGTAACGAAAATAACTAAGTTAATTAAATTGTGAATGCAAATGAAAAAACAGAAAAATGTGGAAAATACCAAAATTGCATGAAGTATTAATCACACAGAATATAGAATAAATACACACTTCAATAAGAAAATGAATAAATGCACAAAACATAAAAATCACTTCAAATGAAACAAACACAAAACACAAAAATTTGCAATTTGTAAAAATGTCAATCTTTTCACTCAAACCATTGTAACCATTAGTTATCAGTTCTCTAAACCATCGTAACCAATAGTTATTAGTTTCTTACCAAACCACTGACTATTAGTTATTAGTTGCAACTAATAAAAATATAACACACTTTACCTTCTTGGTATACCAATTTTCTTTATTTGCTGCAGCTTGTTAAAAAATTCACCACAATTCACAAAATTAGGCGCCGTTACACACTAATATAATGTTTGTTCAGATTCCACAAAACACTAAATAATACTAAATAAACTCTAAGAAATATCAAATCTGAAATCTAAAAGTTAAGAGTGACCATTCAGTAAGTATGAAATCGTTACGTTACTTTGAAATCAAAAGTGCCGTGCGATGGAGAGAGAGAGAGAGAGAGAGAGAGAGATAGAGAGGGAGATGTAAACGCTTTGAGGATTTAAGCCTGAAAGAATTCTTTCAATTCGCACAAGAGCTGGGCAGTGGATCTGGCACAAAACGTTTTCGGCAATGAGAAAGATGATGCAATTCTTTCTAGAAGCTTCTACTAGTGACGTAACTTTACAGACAAATGGTGAAATCTGCACATGGCATTCGGCAAAGATGAACACGTACGAAACGAGTATATATTCATGTACGCACCAGCTCAACAAAGACACGTACCCAATCGAGACAGAAATCGAGCGAGCAAGTTGATTGACATGTTTTTTAAAAACAACACGGAGACAGCGAGTTCCTCTAATTTAGAGGCGATGAAAAGTTACGAAAAAAACTCTAGCTTCGAACGGACAAAGATAATCTCTCTCTTTCTTTACTACATTATATATTCTTTTACAATATGTTATGCAAAATCTGAACACACATTTTAAACATCCTGCAACTCTAAGCTAGTTAGGAATCTGAAAAATGTTACAAAATTCTATACATAACATTTTATATAGTAAGAGGGGATACATGCATTTTGAAAGTAGCAAAATATAATATATATATATATATATATATATATATATATATATATATATATATATATATATATATATATAGATAGATAGTATAGATAGATAGATATATATTTATATATCTATCTATATATCTCTATATATATATATATATATATATATATATATATAATATAGTATATATATATATATATATATATATATATATATAATATATTATATATAATCCCCCAAAACTCATATATTTCTGTTATACAATTATGCTTGACTGTATCGAACTGATTACCTACTGGTTGCTCGTGAAAATATGAATTTGAGTGATATCACTCCCTGATGATACGCCAACTTAAGCAAATTCAGTCTTAAATTTCACGGTTGGGATATGATTCGAAGATTTGAGGTAAAAGTTTGAAGTGAAAAATGTGGAGTTAGGATTTTGGGTAGAGATAGAGGTAGAGGTGGAGAGGGGGGGGGGGGGGGCGGCGGTTGGAGTCTCGTCTCCCTACTTAACCAGGTGGTAATTTTACGGGTGTTCTGGTTACTTGCGACGTCTTTCTTACTTTTCATATAGTGAGTCTGTTTCCTAGGTGCAAGGACAGGTCCTGGTGTCGGTCCTAATGGTTCTATCATTGCCTAAATAACAGGCAGTGGCCCTGCATTGTAAGCCTTGCTATGCCCGGAACTAGGCCTAGTCACCTGAAGGTAGCATCAGCAGTTAGAGCCTTTCTCGAAGATGGTGTTTTATGCTCTTCCTATAAACTCAGAACTACCAACCACACCCAACTTCTCTGTTGAAAATAGATTTCCTTGATTCTTGAATAGGCCTAACCATGTAGCCAATGCTAAACGCGCATATAACTTGGATTGCTTTTTTTTTTTTTTTTTCACACCAACTTGTCTTATTTATATTTCATTTAATCAGATGCTAAACTTCTTTGTGCTTTATCAAAAGAAATCATAATAACTTTCGATATAACGCTATAAAAGTATAAAGTTAATTTACAAATCATATTAGGCCAATGCTTATGCCCTCGGTTCCTGCTGCCATTCAGTGGTGAACACTTGATATCACACATTGAGAGCCGCAGATGTTTCTATAGGGATTTTTTTTAATAAACAATTATTGAACTAACATTGATCATTCACTGGGGAAATGCTTTCTGTGCTTCTACAGTTAATCACTGATACTACGTATTATCAGATAAAGAGGATGGCATTAATTGGTATAAAACATACTAACTGGCAACCCCACGAGAGTGTCTTAGGAAGTACGATCAATTCTGAAATTTGTCGCTTCACCTCTGGAACTTACTGTACTTTCCATTTGGTCCAATAACAATTCTATGAGCCTTTGACAGTCGACTGGATTTTGTACTTTATGTTATAAGGACATGAGCAGTACAAACGAAAAGCAATTGACAAAGATGCATCTCTAAATCTATTTTTGGCTGACAAGGTACTAAATTTAGAGCAATGAGGTCATCAATTCAGGATAATGTAAGGAAAATTGACAATGGATCATAAATCGGATCTAGGACTTTACTATTACTTTAATTTTAGTTTTAATGTTTTGTTTTGTGTGGATAGGTTAAGTGACCCTACCAAAGGATCGCCTCCAAGTAATAAATTAATTTATTATAAGAGAGGGTGTCTTTCTATATTCCCATTGCCTTGCGTTAACTTCTTCCTAATGAGCACCATTATATTCTTTGGAAGCTTTCATTTCAAGTCCATGACCCTTGTGCGCTTGTTTCACGTGAATAGGTTTCATATAAATAGAAATAAAACTCAAATAGGCTTAGTAGCGAAGTAAGCTTCACGTGGACTCAGTCTAGTTGGGGGTAACTTGCTAGTCAAGCAGTTTGAAGCGAAGTAATATCTGCTTAGTGGGGGTTTATTGACTCTCGAAGTTTTGTCCCAGTTTATTATATTCCTTTAACATTTTTAAATTTCTTGTGATAGAAGTTCACACTCGACGTGGTTCGAAAGTCACGTAAAGCCGTTGGTCCCGTTGCTGAATAACCACTGGTTCCATACAACGTACAAACGCCATACAAACAAACAAAAAATCATTCTTTTTAAATGCCACTTAATTCTGATCCATTAAAGGAGTTGTGTTGAAGGGTTGGCGGGTGGAGTAGGCATCTCTTCTCATATGTGTGTATAACTGATAGTGTGGTTAGCATTTCGGTTGGAAATGATGAGACTTAAACGACTGAGAATGTCGGTGCCTTCAAGACGATAACTATACTCTGTTTTTTTTCCATCTGTCCATCCGCCTGTGGTGTTTGCGCATGGTAACACTGCTTCCCGGGCTTTAAATAATATCCTATTTCGAATATTAACGGTGTAATTTGCGTACAGTAAATTATTAAAACACCTTTCAATTGCAAATGTACACCCAGATATCCTTTTATTTACCTAAAACTTACACATAGCGTAACTATTTAAAGCCCGGGACGCAGTGCTACCATGCGAAAACACAACAGGCAGCTGGACAGATGGAAAAAAAACAGAGTATAGTTAGCGATGCTCTTCTGTAATAACTACCTAACCTATTAGCTTTTATTAGCGCTGAAATCGGTGTTGCTATGATTGTAGGATATGAATAAAGCAATACAGACTATTTTATTGAAGGTGTTATATAAAAAAAATGGGTTTCTATAGATAAATTCTTCGTGGCTCTTAACAGCGTCACAGAAGTAAAGGCAATTATGATAAGCTAATTCTTCTTAATAGTTCGATATATATATATATATATATATATATATATATAATATATATATATATATATATATATGTGTGTGTGTGTGTGTGTGTGTGTGTGTGTGTGTGTGTATAATACATAAATTTTTTAGGCTAATTACGTCATTTCCTTAAACATTAGGAAATAGTCATTGAAGTACAGGGAAAAGCTAAGGAGATGTTAGAGTAGTGGTATAAAAAAAATTTCGATGATTATAAAATTATCAACATACCTTTTAAGGAAATGAAAGGAAATATCCTCTTGAAATATAATAACCAAAATCGGCTCTAATTCCAAAAAATGTTGTTATGGAAATCAATACGAAACATATAGATATATTTAGGTAAATAAGATATCATTAGAACAAATATTGCAAAGCTAGACACTCGTTTGCTGATGATATCGAAGAATGAAGAGAGAAAAAAATCAAGTATACATTTAGCACGACAAGCTTGCTAGGTCTAAGAGCGTTGGCGTTTTATTCATGTTAATCAAAAATACCAATATATGCACTTGTTACACTTAGGTAAATTACGTATCAATAGAAGGCAAATAAAACAAAATACTTTATTTTGACTATGAATAGACATTAATTTCCTGAATGCAGGGAAGAATTACGTACGCAATCACTGGTATATATATTTTGCACAAAATAATGCCAAATTATTAGAGCGTAGGGGTTCCAATCAATTGGACATACCTATAATAGCCTATAAATGCGTATGAATTATGAAATAAATTAGACACAGACGTTAATGCTTTATAATGATGTAGATTATTATAACCAAAACGAAGGAAGGACCTTGAATTACCGAAACTGGCTTTCACAGTTTTTGAAGCTATGACGTATTTTGTGGTAAAATGTTAGTCTTTAATATGCAAAGGTATATTGTAATAGATGTACTAACACTAATATATATCAATGATTACCAAAATAAGTTTTCTAACTGCTGGATCTTATCTTTCTCGATGAGGTAGAAAAGTAGTTGGAGATAATTACCTGTCCCTTGACGTCAAACTCCTGGTAACTATTTTCTAAGAGTATTTCAATACATAAAATCTTCGTATTGACAAAGCACATCTTCCTATATTTTCCGTTGTCCGAATGTGCGCTTACTTAAGATACAAGTCATGACGCCTTTATAGAAAAATGAAGCAAAAATCAGATCGTTACTGATTGTATTCAAATTGCTGAACTGGTGATTTGCTTTCGTGTAACAGCGAGAGCTATGAACTACGTTGTAGAATTCAGGCAACTGTCTGGATTTCTTTAGGCCGAAATATATAGGCTATCAATATTGGAATACGTACACTGTAGCATATATATATATATATATATATATATATATATATATATATATATTATATATATATATATATATACAGGGTGGGCCAAAAGTAGCCTCACAGTTACTTCATGAACTGTTTCTCATTCAAAGTACTCTTCAATAGAAAATTAATGCTGCAACGTTGAAGGCGGACATTTTGAGCACTTGAGAGATTAAATGTTCCTAAATAAATGCAATTGAACTGTAAGACAAATGCACACAACAGTGCTACTTAATTGTTTGTAAAAAAATAAATGTACTGCGTATTGCCTGTTTTAACTGTGAGGCTACTTTTGGCCCACCCTGTATATATATATATATATATATATATATATATATATATATATATATATATATATATATATATATATATGTGTGTGTATATATATATTATAAGTATATATATATGTATATATATATAATATATATATATATATATATATAGTATACACACACACTTCGTTTTTCTTTCTTAAAATCAGGTTATTTATTAGTTTTTTCTTCTTTTGCATTGTTTTTAGAACTGTAATTACTGTTTTTGAACTAGCCACTATTTTGAATTGATAATTTATTTTGTATTTTTCCCTTTTTACAGACTGATGGCGTGTTTAAGTAACAAGTAACATCAAACGTCTCTAACAATAAATACATAATTGTACTGCTGACTGCCCTTTGCTTAGGACTCCTGTTTACTTATATAATATATATATATATATATATATATAGATATAATATATAATATATTATATATATATATAAAATATATATATATATAATTTATATATATAATTATATAATTAATATATATATATATATATATATATATAATTATATAATATATATATAATATTTTTAAGTTTAAGCCAAATTTTACCTGACTTAATATCCCTTCGGTTCCGTTTTCCTCTTCTGAGTTTTATACTCAGCAAAAACTAGCTCATTTTCCTATAATGGTGATATTAAAATATACTTAACTGAATTACCGCTAACTTCTCAATCCCGTCAGTCTAGGATGATTAAACAAATAGTTTTTTTTATTCTTAAAGTTTGAGTCTCCGTCTTCTTGTGTTCAGGGTAAAAGTGGGCATTTTACAGTGCCACTGGATTTAATGTCACAGTAAAGATTGCGTATGTGCTCGCGTCTTTGTTTGCTTATATATATATATATATATATATATATATATATATATATATATATATATATATATATATATATATATAATATATATATATATATATATATATATATATATATATATATATATATATACAATATGAGTCATATCACATTACCGTGATTCATAGACATACATCGAGCTACAAATGTACTTTAATATCTAATTCGCTGTACCTCTGAATTAATATAATTTCATATATGTTAACCGTGAGCCGACAAATTTCTTATCGACTAAAAAAATTCCCCTTCAGTTAACATATATATGAAATATATTAATTCCGAGGTAGAGCGGATAGATGTTAAAGGACATTTGTAACTCGATGTATATATATACATATATATATATATATATATATATATATATATATATATATACTATATATATATATATATATAGATACGTGTGTGTGCGTGTGTGTCCGTCCAGAATTTCTTCTCAGACGAGCACACTCACAGGAAAATAGCTTGTGGGCAGGATTTGCATACAGACGCACTTCCAAGAACTGCTCACCATTCTGGAGCGATGAAGAGACACACAGCAGAGCAGATGATCCCATTAAGCCGGTGATGAAAGCGACAAGATAAAGACAGGCATAAATCAAGGTTTATGTGAGAGCTGCAATTAGCCATTATAAACAGTTTACGTCGTCCTGTTCTGGCATCGGACTAGTTTGGTTCGTCGGTCTCGTACGATGTGTCGAAACTCGTTTGCGCTTTGCATGACTATTTTTTTGGTCCTGGCTCGTCAAGTGCCTTCATTTCCGGAACTCTTGGAGCATGCAAGCATTCTACACCATTTAGATGGACTCAGACCTGTGGTTAAGATCTTCGTATCTTCTAGGTCTATCAGAAACACTACAGGGAGGAGGAATCATTTGTAATTGCTAAGTCCTGTTCCTTAGGGAAATCTTATGACAGTTGTAATTGCTAAGTCCTTTTCCTTAGGAAAACTTCACAGCATTTGTAATTGCAAAGTCCTTTTCCTTATTTGTAATTGCTAAGTCCTGTTACATAGGAAAACGTCATTGCATTTATAATTGCTAAGTCCTGTTCAATAGGGAAACTTAATGTCATTTGCAATCCATAAGCTGAACTTAACACCTAAAGATGCTTTTGACTGAAAATACTTTTTTTCATTATTATCAGTTTTAATAGACAGTCGTAGAAAATATTCCTGAATGATCAAACCTATAAAAGAGAACAGTAAATAAGGCACTTGCCAGGCTGCTAATGCAAACAGTTTGTCGTTTCCCAGGATCAGGTTTAATACTACTCAGTTTGCTAGGAGTTTCTTTCATCCCTGCTACAACTAAAATATGGAATAGTTTTCCCAGTGCAGTTGCTGAGTCTTCTGATCTCCAAATGTCTATGCAAGGAGGAACTTCATTCCTGCTCTCTGCTGCTACTTCTGACGTCTCCTGAATCTCAGGTGTATCGGTTATCTTTTCTATTCCTTCATGTTTATCTGTTGATCACCTTTTCCATTAGCTTTGGACTTTCTGAAGGCCGGTTTGTATTGGGAAACGCGAGACCTCAAAATCGAAGAAAGGACAAAGTATTACAAGAGACAAGATTGGAAAAAGTCTTCCATTTTCTCGAGAGCCAATCCCTGCTAGGCGAAGACACCTAGCTCTCTCAGTGCAAGCAACCTCACGCGGTGCACTGTAGGCCTTACTCAACCTTCCTTCCATCTCACTCTCCTCAAAACCTTTCGAATCTTGACTCTGAGTGACCTCGTAGGTGCTGTTTCTTGGCCTTTGGCTTAACTTTCCTACTGTATTCCATTCCATCACAAAATGACTCCCTTTCAAGGCTCCTCAGTTCACCATCGGCGTATTGATTGACTCCTGGCACCGTCCTGTGCCAAATAAGGGAGGGGCGTAGTGATTGGATAGTCTTGTGTCCTTATTCGGTCTGCTCTTTCTGAAAGGGATTTCTCAGAAGTCTCTTATTCATGTACTTGTAAGCGTGCTGTTTGCACTGTATATGTATATATATATATATATATATATATATATATATATATATATATATGTATGTATATATATAATATATATGTAAGTGTGTATATATATATATATATATATATATATATATATATATATATATATTATACATAGAAATAAAGACATAATCCACGAAGTAAAGGACAAGACAAGAAATCGCAAGGCCATGCAGAACACCATATTTTGATGAGACAGACAGAGAGAGAGAGAGAGAGAGAGAGAGAGAGATAGAGAGAGAGAGAGGTAGAGAGAGAGAGAGAGAGAGAGAGACCGTCACTCAGATATAGAGAGTATATATACACATCCTCCTACCGCTTTTATCATCTGCAGGAAGACTAATATCTATTCGAAATGCATAAGAATTTAATTCTGGAATCTTTCGCGGAAACATTTCAGTTTTGCCTCTTCTCCTTTCAACGGGAAATTATGCACTCAAACTAAAGCACAAAGATCAGCAGAGTCTGGCTAGAAAAACATTGAAAGTTAGACTACGTTACCTCAAATTGCCATTAAGAAAGCTTGAGTGGAATTAACAGCCTCGACTGGCGACAAAGAAAAAAAAATGGTCCTGATGAACTCCTTTGAAGTTTAAGACTCTTGCATCCTTTACAATTGCCATTTTTTTCTGGGGTTCCATACATTATTTATTCTTCCTACTATCCTTTATATTTGAAAAGACGTGTCTGTTATTCTGAATGATGGATTTACAGTCCAAAAATACACATTCTTTTACGCTCATCACCTCTAGAGGAATCGAATGTGTATTTTCATTATATCTTAGTCATTATATCATTTTTGTTATATTTGTCAATGTAAAATAATAAACGTATTACGTTTAGTCTATAGAATGCCCGCGTGTAATCTTCTTCGTCTATTTGTCAATATAGAATGTCGTACAAAATTATTAATGGTCTATAGCATAATATCCGTGTGTTTTGTTATATTTTAATTCATATATATGGTCTTTACCATGGACGTGCGTATTTCTTTTATATTTCAGTCATCGTATCATTTTTGTTTCATTTATTTGTCAACGTAGAATGATATAATACAGAATAATTTAGGGTCTATACCATCGACAGGTCGACGAAGATTAAGTGACTAGAAGGATCTTTCTGTTAGTCCATTACGTCTCCTTTTGAAATGTGTATTCTGCTATCTTTACAAAATGCCAGATGTTCATAACACCTGTAACAATGGTGAAGAAGAAGAATATTTTGGAACTGACGGGCTTCAATGACGCAATAATTTGTTTGCAAGACGATCAAGTGCGCTTGACTAGATTAGGTGTAGCTAATATACACAAACACACATACACATACACATAGTACCCACGTTTTCCAGCCCGTCCGTCACTGATGATGACTGACCGTGTTTCCCGTTCATTTGCTGTAGAAGAATAATAAAAAATAAAAAAAGGAACACTTCATAGTTTAAACTGAGTCGATCAAGAAAGAGGTTTACTTACCTTAAAAGAGAGAGGGAGTACGAGGAGTTTTAATAAGAGTTGGAGGGGAAAGGGAAGAGAGAGAGAGAGAGAGAGAGAGGTTGAGTAAGTCACTTCGGCGGTTGGCGAGCTGCAGTGAGCCAGTGTGGTAGAACCGCTCGTAGGAAGTGGTTCTGTCTCGAGAGGCTGAGGTGCGATTTGTGTCATAATATTCACTTTTTTTTTTTACCTTTTTGCCTTTTTTGTTTTCCCTCTCCACCTTTGGCTGCACTTCATCCACCCACCCCCCCTTGCATATCCAGCTCGGGCAACACTCTAATGGTTCGTGGTGCATTTGTATATGTGTTTTTGGGGGGCATTTGTAGTAACAGAAAAAAAGGGGCACCCTTTTGCAAAGTGTTGGGAATCGTCTGTCTTTTTTTTTTAGAGGATTTCTGGGACATTTGTTTATAATTCTTTTTATTAATCTGACTCCAAAGTGCACGAATTTCACTCATTCGTAGAAACAGAAGAAAGAGACACATTTCAGTGTTGCGAATCGTATATTTCTATCATTTTTGGGAAAATATCTGGGACACTTATCGTTCTTTTCATTTTTTGGATTAAGCTGTTTACAAAGTGTAAAAACATTATGCATTCGTATAAACAGAACAGAGAGAGAGACACATTTCAGTGTTGAGAATCATATATTTATTATTTTTGAGAAAATATCTGGAACATTTATCGTTTTTTTTTCATTTTTTGTATTAAGTTGATTGCAAAGTGTAAAAAAAATCATGCATTCGTAGAAAAAAAGGGACACTCTTTTCAGTGTTGCGAATCGTATATCTTTATTATTTTGGAGAATGTCTGAGACAATTATCGTTTTTTTTTACTTTTTCATTTTTTTTATTAAGCTGATTGTAAATGGTAAAAACGTCATGCATTCGTATAAACAGAAAAAAACGCATCCTTTTTCATAGTGTTTAGAATCGTATATCTTTATTTTTGGGGGGAAAATATTTGGGACATTAATCTTTTTTTCTATTTTTGGATTAAGCTGATTTCAAAAGTGTAAAAACGTCATGCATTCGTAGAAAAAAGATGAAAATAGGGACAAACGTCTTGTTCAAATATTCTGTATCTTAACTTTTAAAAATGAATTTCACGGAAAGTTATTTTTTTCATTTTTCAAATTAAGCTCACTGCATATTTCATGCCCGTTAGTTATTTATTGTTGTTCGGCTGTTATTTTTATCTTCTGCAATGACTGAGAGAATGCAAGGTGTTGTTCCTCCCTCAGGCTAACAGCAACAACAACAAACTGAACCCGTTTGTCTCTTGTTTTTTTATTTTTTTATTTCCAGATTTTTTATGTACATATTTCTCTTATTTTTGCTGTGTCCAGATGCGAATTACAAGTACCTATTTCTGCATACAGACAACTTTCCTTGTGGTCATTTGTTTTGTGATGGCTATATTCGTTCAATATTTATACTCTCTGTCTTTTTCTGTATCTGAGGAGGGTACAAATATATACACACACATTGTATACATATGTGTATATATATATTATAATATATAGATATATATATATATATATATATATATGTATATATATTTATTTATACATTTATTTATTTCTATACATACATAATATATGTGTTTGTGTCTGTCGGTGTATTTTGTTTCTGTGAGATGAAAGACATTTACTCGTTTCCTTCAGTATAATTCAAATAAAATTAACGTGCTAATATTTGTTAAATCATATATATATGTACTCGTTAACCCACAGAAAAAAAATAATATTACTTTTCTTCATCAACGTAAAAGTGATTTCATCATATCGTCAAATGATCTTTGAAGAAAAAAAATCTAAATAAATAAATTTATGTAAGGAACAACGCGTAACCCTAATAACGCAGAGACCATATTTTCTCCCCATGATTTTCGATCGAGTTCCAATTCGATTCGTACGTTTTCTATTGCGTATTCAGCGCCCACACGGGAACGATGCAAACGCAAAGATCACTCCCAGACTCCTTGCCATAAGTATTACTTTCATTCAACTCCTGAGAGTAAATTATAATGTGCAACTCTCGGGTCTGCTTCGTTTTGCTCTCTCTCTCTCTCTCTCTCTCTCAGTTATTTAGTTTGTTTTCGTGGGAGTATTATAGGCGGTTTGTTTGTTGGGATGTAACAAACCACGTAAAACTGTGGTTATATATTATATGTATATATATATATATATATATATATATATATATATATATATATATAATATAGATATATATTATATATATGTATATATATACATATAAACTATATATATATCATATAAATTATATATCTCTTCTATATATATGTATATATATATCATGTATATAAATTACAATGTATATATATATATATATATATATATATATATATATATATATATAAATAAAAAACACAAGTGAAAGCTAGCTACCAACAACAAAACTACTGGCCCACAAATTCCCTCAGCTGACCGCCTGAGGGTAGGAGTAGCTAAGGAGTAGGGACTACTTATACTATCATAAATTCGACAATAAGACTGTCACAATTGATAGTCGAGCTACAGGCCAGAAATAATCTCCGTTGTTGTATTTTATTCGCGAAAAGGGGCGGGGCTTTTGGTTCAGAAGGAAGTTCTATCTTCTTGAAAAAAATTTTTATGTGAGAATCTGGGATTCTGTATTTTTATTACTTGGTTGTACAGTTGCTTGTTTTATATGTTCAGTTACATGTTATATATCTATATAACATTTATAATATATATATATTATATAATTTATATATATAAATAGTATATAAATATAATAAAACAATCTATTTATATATATATTATATAATATATATCTATTATAGTATATATACATATATGTATAGTATAATGGTTAAGATTTTTGTCTTATATTCATTGTATACCGTATGTATGTTTCGTATATCGTATATATGTATATATGTATATGTATATATATATATATATATATATATATATATATATATACAAACACATGATAATATATATAAATATATATATGTCTATATAAATCTAATATATATATATATATATATATATATATATATATATATATATATATACATCTATAAGTCGGTGCATTCATATATACATATTCCTGTCGAATTCAGATACATTCATTAGGGAAGGGATAGACCTATCCTAACCATCGGATGCAGACTAATTCATAAAATCGAAAAGCCGACCTTCTATGGAATAAATAAATTCCGGATATTTGATTCACAGTTGTATAGCATAAGTTTGATACATTCCTTTACGTAAAAAAAAAAAAAAGACGTTGGTTTGGCTAAGAAATTATATTTTTGGTTTAGGATGTAACTTACATATACATAGCAGCGCCTCAGTGGCGTGTTCGGTATGGACTTGGCCTGCCACCTCTGTGGCCGCGAGTTCGATTTCCGGGCATTCCATTGAGTGGTGAGATATGTGTATTTCTGGTAATAGAAGTTCATTCTCGATGTGGTTCAAAAGTCACGTAAAGCCGTTGGTCCCGTTGCTGAATAACCTCTGTTTTCGAAGCGAACTTTTAATGGTTGATCAAAAAAATAGGTATCACTAACTCTACTAGCCTGAGGACATCTCTGGGATCCATTGTCGTTGACATCCGGCTGCTAAAACTGGTTTGCAAGACTTCTGCAACCCTTCGCCTTCATGTGGTGCACTGTAGGCTTTACTAAAGGTTCTTTGCTGCGTCCCTTAGGCCTCTAGCTGCAACCCCTTTCGTTCTTTTTACTGTACCTCTGTCCATAGTTTCTTTCGCCCTTTCCACCTTCTCCTAACATTTGATTCACAGTGCAACTATAAAGTTTTCCCCCTGTTACACCTTTCAAACCTTTTTTTTTTTACCATCAATTTCCTTATCAGAGCTGAATAGACCTAATGCTCCCCAGCTCTTGGCCTTTGCCCTAATTTCTATATTCTGCTCTATTCAGAGACCTCGAGATGTACAAGAAAGGAGTTTCGTTCCTTTCTTTCTATTCTCAACTTTTACACTGACTTGGGATTGGCATACTCTCTTCATAAATGTGTGAGGAAATCAATTGTTAATTCTGCTGGTAATATCAGTGAGAATTATGCAGGTTCCGGGATTCTAAATGTGAGAATGATGACTTCTTTTAAGGTTGCTTCCTGAGTGGCTTATTTTATCACCTACTGCTGGCACTGGGCTACCATTAGTGCGAGTAATATTACAAGTGATCTGCGCGTCTTATAAGATATTGAGGTCCATTCAAATTGCTTCTGGATGGAGACATTCTGATAAACTACGCGCATACGTATATATATATATATATAATATATATATATATATATATGATATATAAAAATATATATATATATATATATATATATATATATATATCCTATATATATATCACATTACCACAGATGAAAAATAGGTCCTAACCGCTTTCGACTTTATTTCCAAGCCATTAACAGACTCTTATCATTCACCTGTGGTAATGTGTGATAAATCAATCACGTGCTCAAGTGATTATAATCATATATATATATATATTATATATATATATATATATATATATATATATATATATATATATATCGAGCTACAATGTCCTTTAATATCTAATTCGCTCTACCTCGGAATTAATATATTTTCATATATGCTTAACCGAAGGTGAATTTTTTCTCGATAATAGACTTGCCTGGACCAGGGCGCGAACCCATGGATCCTTTCAAATCCAGGAACGTCAGTGAAGCTTTACGCGGTGGTGTAGTAGGTAAAGCTTCACTGACGTTCCTGGACTTGAAAGGATCCATGGGTTCGCTCCCTGGTCCAGGCAAGTCTAATATCGAGAAAAATTCCCCTTCGGTTAAGCATATATGAAAATATATTAATTCTGAGGTAGAGAGAATTAGATATTAAAGGACTTTGTAGCTCGATATATGTATATGAATCACGGAAATGTGATATGGCATATATAATATATATATATATATATATATATATATATATATATATATACACACACACACACACACACACACACACATACATAAAGGACTAGCAAAGAATTAAATGTTATTGTAATAATATTCTTTTTTTATTTCAGAGACTGTGGTCAATTTCTTTCAATGATATCGACTGTGGAAGTTTACTGTTAACTCTAACAAAAAAGTACTTAATAACATTTGAATGGGCATATAATGGTCACTTTTCCTGTCCACCCTCAGCTCTTAAAGACTACTGAAGCCAAGCCAGAGGGCTGCAAATTGGTACGTTGATCATCCACCCTCCAATCATCAAACATACCAAATTACGGCCCTCTAGCCTCGGTAGATTTTAGTTTATTTAAGATTAAATTTAGCTATATAATCGTGCGTCTAGCAGCGACATAGGCTAGGCCACCACCGGGCCGTTCTTAAAGTTTCATGGGCCGCGGCTCATACAGCATTATACCGAGACCATCGAATTTACTATGAGATTCAGGGCCTCTGTAACACGGTTTTTTCGCAATAACTTTTTATCTATGCATTTCATAAATATAACGCTTATTCAGAATACATATTATATCTACACATAAATTTTGACTGTATTCTGCATTACGTAGGTTGAATAAATTTGGTACTTATAATGTAAAAGTGACATATTTTGAAGACGGGCCAACTTACTCAGAGAAAAGGTTTCGAACGCACTCGTTACGTAACTTATGACGGCATTTCTTCCCTCTTTCTCGGTGGATGATTGGCTGTACGTAACGAAGGCTAAACCTCTGGCAACAATGACATACAAATTTAAATACAAGCAAAGCAGTACACCTTTATGAACTCTGGAACCTCTCCACTGATAATTGTCATAATGAACAAACCAACAAAATATGTTATTAAATACAAAAACATTACGATTATTAGTCTAACTCCCAAAATAGGTTTCCTAAGAAATTACAGTCTACTTTATAGGTCACAATCAGAGTGACAAGATGTAGGGAATAGCTGGTAATTTTCAAAAACATAGTAGACAAGCTTGATTTGATAACTGCTATATCCAATGTCAAGCAATTTTTATTTATTGGCTATCTACCTATTTACTGAAAAAAAAAAACAGCCGGTACTACCGTATATTGGCTTTAAACCTTCACCAATAATTATCGTCAGAATGATGACTTCATGAGGCTCCACCCACTTTCGCCTCGTTATAATTCAGGATAACACTGAAGGCTATCATGGGCACTGTTGGATTCGAAAATTTAACATCTGTCTATAAAAACTAATTTCTGGAGTAGTTGTAAGAAGTGCTAAATGATCCTCAAGGATCCCAGCAGTTGGCCTAAACGTTTAATTCATGTATATAACTGCTATACTGTTGCGGCACTACTGCTACAGTAGTATTACTACGCTAGCATTGATACCCCACCCACATCTATGCATCGTTCCGCCATTCATAAAGTCTTTGGGTTTCAGAGGCGATGGAGTTTCTGCCTGGTGGATGGGCGGGGCAACATTTCGTCAAAAGGCGTGTTTACCTTGCTTACGTAATAAATGTTTTTCGACTCTTGGCTCGTAATCATTGGCCATGGCGTCGGCTAGATCATTTTTACTCTATAAAAATTAAAACTATCGGGTTTAGGTTATTGATAATGCTGACAAAATTGTGTGTGGTTGTAAAATATACATATGTCAACTTTCAGCTACATGCGATGCTTTGACAAGGAGCAAAGTCCAAAAAACCGTGTTACAGAGACCCTGAATCTCATAGTAGACTATTTTCGGTCGCCTTGATTCAGGTCCTGCCTTGATTATACGATTGTCTTTTTTTACTTCTTTTTATTGGCGCTGACTTTTCATCTGAGATTATTTGTAATGCACTGCTGAGGATCAGGATCTACTAGAACTGTTTTACCTGTTTTTAGTTTATCTTTTATTTAAATGCAATTTTTTTATATGTTCACAATTGCGTCACATGAACAGCATAGTCTATGGGGACCTTTTGTTGCAAGTTGGTGACCATACAGGCCTGTTCAGCGTAGATGTTGCCTAAATAATAATAATAATAATAATAATAGATGTCGAAGTAGCTCCAGAACTCATGCAGAAAAATGTGCTACTAGAAACAGCGCGCATAGTGAGAAAAGTGATGGACTCCTAAGGAGCCAGGATGCAACCCGGAACCCGGCCACCCCCCCACCCCTCAACACTATAAAAACCACCCAGTCGAATAGGATGACTGTGTTAGACCAAAAAAATTGATAATAATAATTGCATGAATGGTGTTAGTTGGTATAGCAGTATCTCACTGATTAATGATTAGATTTGCATCAGTTGGAGTCGCGCCAGCAAAGGTCATGAACATCTTGGTAAATGAAGGTTTCGTAAGAGGAAAGATCATATAGGGGGGAAAATAATTTAGGTATCGAACATGTATCCTTTTTAGGATAACAGATTACGGAGCAACGTAATTTTAAACAGAATCGATAAACTGAAGACCTATATTCATTCATATGGTGTTAGAAGCTGTTGAACATAAAGCTGGTTATCATATTATAGCAAAAATACATAGCTTACACAAAGCAAGATCCATGAATTATTGAAGACCCTATTTCATAATGGCTTAAAAGCTGTAGTACATAAAGCTGGTCGTTACTATGTAGCAAAAATACATAGCCCATAACGGGAATAGTCCTTTAGGAAAAAATTAAATCTACAGAGGTTTCCTTACAGTGCAATGTAAGATTTGGAAGTTTAACTGAGAGCTGGAAGCTTAGGGTTTTAACAGTGTGTGGTTTCACGTTGCATCCTGCCTCCTTACTATGTGCACTGTTTCCTGGAGCACGCTCTTCTGTATCAGTCCTGGAGCTACTTCAGCATCTAATTTTTCCAGGTTCCTTTTCAGGGATCTTGGGATCGTGCCTAGTGTCCCTATGATTAAGGCTATAATTTCCACTGTCATGTCCCATATCCTTCTTATTTCTATTTTCAGGTCTCGATATTTGTCCATCTTTTCTCTCTCTTTCTCTTCTACCCTGGTGCCCCATGGTATTGCGACATCAATGAGTGATACTTTCTTCTTGATGATTTTGTCTATCAACGTCACGTCTGGTCTATTTGCACGTATCGCCCTATCTGTTCTGATACCATAGTCCCAGAGGATCTTTGCTTGATCGTCTTCAATTACTCCACCAGGTTGGTGCTCGTACCACTTATTACTGCAAGGTAGCTGGTGTTTCTTGCACAGGCTCCAGTGGAGGACTTTTGCCACTGAATCGTGCCTCTTTTTATACTGGTTCTGTGCAAGTGCCGGACATTCTCTTGCTATGTGGTTTATGGTCTCGTTTTTCGTATTATACTTCCTGCATATGGGCGAGATGTTATTTCCATCTATCTTTTTTATTATTTTTATCATTATGATGAGAGGCTTTTGTTCAGTGGGAAGCTCTTGCTGTTGTCTATGAATAATAATAATAATAATAATAATAATAATAATAAAATAATAATAATAATAATAATAATAATAATAATAATAATAATAATAATAATAATAATAATAATAAAAAATAATAATAAAAATAATAATAATAATAATAATATTAATAATAATAATCAAAGAACGATAGATGGAATTAACATCTCACACATAGGAAGGATGTGCAACATAAGAAACGAGACCATAAACCTCATAGCAAGCGAATGTCCGGCACTTGCACAGAACCAGTATAAAAAGAGACACGATTCAGTAGCAAAAGCTCTCCACTGGAGCCTGTGCAAGAAATACCAGCTTCCTTGCAATAACAAGTGGTACGAGCACCAACCTGATGGAATGATAAAAGACTGTCAAACAAAGATCCTCTGGGACTATTGTATCAGAACAGATATAGGGTGATACGTGCCAATAGACCAAAGTAGGTGACGCGTGGATAACAGGCCAAAATGGCACCACCAAAATATGGGGAGTCACTGGGCAACACGGACCTCAAGCCTCGGAAAGAAAGACTATAGATATAACCCAACGAGTGATGAGATGACGTGTTCCGAGGTCATGCCTCACACGGAATCTCTGCTCTTCACTCCTCTCGACTTTTGCGCGCATGCACGCCGCTTCCAAAACGGCCTGGCAGCGGTTTCTTCAGGCCCGTCCCTGCCCCTACCACCTTCCTTTCCCCACCCCCCACCCCCCAGGGGTAGCTGAATGACCCACTGGGACCCGGGTAATCGTTCGGAAGGTCAGATCCAACGGCGAGGTCAACCTGGCCTTTCGAGCAGTCACTTACTTCGTTCTGGGCAAGTGTGGGCATTGGCAAAAAGCGCTGGGCATCAACCGATCTATATTATTATTATTATTATTATTATTATTATTATTATTATTATTATTATTATTATTATTTATTATTATTATTATTGGAGAAAGAAATCCACAGTTAGCTATATGCACATGTATCTAAAGGTGAAAAAGTACAGATAACTTTCGGGAATCTGTTCGGTTATCCCTTTCTACCTCATTATTATTATTATTATTATTATTATTATTATTATTATTATTATTATTATTATTATTGTTTTTGTTTATCACAGTCCTCCAATTCAACTGGGTGGTATTTATAGTGTGGGGTTCCGGGTTGCATCCTGTCTCCTTAGGAATCCATCACTTTTCTAACTATGTGCACCGTTTCTAGGATCACACTCTTCTGCATGAGTCCTGGAGCTACTTCAGCCTCTAGTTTTTCCAGATTCCTTATGGGTACGATTTCCACTGGCATATCCCATATCCTTCTTATTTCTATTTTCAGGTCTTGATACTTATCCATTTTTTCCCTTTCTTTCTCTTCAACTCTGGTGTCTCATGGTATTGCGACATCAATGAGTGATACTTTCCTCTTGATTTTGTCAATCAACGTCACTTCTGCTCTATTTGCACGTATCACCCTATCTGTTCTGATACCATAGTCCCAGAGGCTTTTTGCCTGATCGTTTTCTACACTCCTTTAGGATGGTGCTCGTACCACTTATTACTGCAAGGTAGCTGGTGTTTCTTGCACAGGCTCCGGTGGAGAGCTTTTGCCACTGAATCATGCCTCTTTTTGTACTGGTTCTGTGCAAGTGCCGGACATTCGCTTGCTATGTGGTTTATGGTTTCATTTTTCGTATTGCACTTCCTACATATGGGAGAGATGTTATTTCCATCAATCGTTCATTGAACATATCTGGTTCTTAGGGCCTGATCTTGTGCTGCTGTTATCATTCCTTTAGTTTCCTTCTTGAGCTCTCCCCTCTGTAGCCATTGCCATGTGTCATCACTGGCTAGTTCTTTAGTCTGTCTCATGTATTGTCCGTGCATTGGTTTGTTGTGTCATTCCTCTGTTCTGCTTATCATTCTCCTGTCTCTGTATATTTGTGGGTCTTCGTCTACTTTTATCAGTCCTTCGTCCCATGCAATCTTGAGCCACTCGTTTTCACTGGTTTTCATATATTGCCCCAGTGCCCTGTTCTAGATGTTGAGGCAGTTCTCTATGCTTGTTAGCCCCCTCCTTCCTTTCTTTCGTGTTATGTATAGTCTGTCCGTATTGGCTCTTTGGTGTAGTCCTTTGTGTATTGTCATATGTTTCCTCGTTTTCTGGTCTATGTTGCGAAGTTCTGCCTTCGTCCATTCCACTATTCCTGTGCTGTATCTGATTACTGGCACCGCCCATGTGTTTCTGGCTTTTATCATATTTCCGGCATTGAGTTTTGACTTGAGTATCGCCTTATTATTATCATTATTATCATTATATTCATATGGAGCAAGTCCACCACAGTGGCCATTAACTTGAAACTCAAGATTCCCAAAAATATGGTGTTATCATTATTATTTTGCTCTAAGAGGTCAACAATAATAAAAGATGTTGCGAATTCGTGTATAATTTAAAAACCCTTTACAAAGCTTTCGAACCCTTTCCTGGGTTCGTATTCAGTCCAAAAAGATGAACCCAGGAAAGGGTTCGATAGCTTTGTATAGGGTTTTTAAATTATACACGAACTCGCAACTTTTGTTATTATTATGGTCTTCTTAGAACATTATATATACTCTCGCGATATTATTATTATTATTATTATTATTATTATTATTATTATTATTATTATTATTATTATTATTATTATTATTATTATTATTATTATTATTCAGAAGATGAAGAACCATATTCATGTGGAACAAGCCCGCCACAGCAGCCACTGAATTGAAAGTTATGCTTCCAAAGAAGTGAGAGAAGGTCATAGGAACCACAGCCAGAAGATATTTAACTTATTAAAACGGAAAATCAAATCAATGAATTAGTAAATAGACAACAATATTTCCCTTGCTCCCCACACCGCAGGTGTATTCAAGTGTAATCAAGTTACTTTTGCAGTGTTCCTCCTCCACTAAATGCTTTTGCTTCGGTCACTTTGCCTGCTGTCTGTATCTTTAGTTTCTACTTACTCAGCTGACTTACTTCTTGGAATGTGTGGTTTTCTTAAATTTTGATATTATATAAGGGGGAAGCTTTGGGTCAGCCCTGTAGGAGTCTAAATGCGACTTATGCTGGTTTTAATAATAATAATAATAATAATAATAATAATAATAATAATAATAATAATAATAATAATAATAATACTTTATTAAAAGTAATGGCTACTTCAGCAGCGTTACACTTGTGGAGATTCTTCTCTATTTTCCGAATAGCGGCTTCAAGAGAGAGAGAGAGAGAGAGAGAGAGAGTATCGTTAATGACTTTGATGACTATGATATCATACTTTATCTGTAAATTCAAATATAAACACCGATTTTGACACTGTATTTGATCATGACCTCTATAGACGCTCTACTAGCCTGTTTAAGTAGCACGGAAAAAACCGCTATTCGGAAAATAGAAAAGAATCTCTACTATTGGAACGCTGCTGAAGTAGCTATTACTTTTAATATAGTATGCTTGAGAGAGGGTCTGCTTCCTAAGTACAATAATAATAATAATAATAATAATAATAATAATAATAATAATAATAATAATAATAATAATAATAATAATAATAATAATAATAATAATAATAATAAGGAGAACTTATCGATTGTAAATTCGTAGATATGACTTACTAACCAAACACCGAGCTGGGAAGAAAACAAAATTATAATTATAATCAACGCCTTGTTCAAAACACGCCATTTGCAGCTAAAAGAGCCGTCTTCGAGGTTATAATTGTCCACCCGTTCTGTGACTGTTAAAATAAGTCTAAATAGATTTGTAAAATGAGCAACATTAAACCGTCAGATAGAAACTAGGCAAGATTTTCAGCGAGTCTAAAGAGGAATACTTTTCATGTCAATTATGAATTTTAAATCAAGTAAAGACATCAACGCCTGTTCTGGCCAGTACTTGGATAGGTGACCTAGAGTGAATGTGAACTAGCAACATGCAGGCTAAAATAGTATGTCAGATTTCGGATCACACCGTACTTAGGATAAGAAACGAATATACATACATATATATATATATATATATATATATATATATATATATATATATATATGTATATATATATATATATATATATATATATATATATATATATAGATATATATATGAGAGAGAGAGACAGACAGACAGCCAGACAGACAGACAGACAGAGCAGACAGAAATGTACACGCTTGCTTTTTGGAATTTGTGTCTGATATACAATTGAATTTTTTCCCTAAAGACATATATTTTAGTGTCTTAAATACGGGAAATTTATAATTTTGCTTTATGGTAAGGCATTCATACACGTCTATACATGTGATTGCGGATACTTTTACAACCTTGCTAATACATACGTTAACGTCCGATGTACATATGACTGTAGGTACTTATGTATTAAGATACGCTCAATAAATATAATATTTCAATCGGTAGTCTTTTTTAGGATTGGTTGTACATAAGGCCCCACCGATCCTTGGCCACAAAAAAAAAATAATCAACTGACGTGACATCATACAGTTGCTAGTATATTTGTTATGAATTTGAGTTTTATATAAAAGAAAACCTTTGAGATGGCTTTGTCTGTCCGCCCTTAGATCTTAAACGCTACTGAGGCTAGAGGGCTGTAAGTTGGTATGTTGATCATCCACCCTCCAATCATCTAACATACCAAAAATACAGGCCACTAGCCTCAGCATTTTTTATTTTATCAGAGGTTAAAGTTAGACATGATCGTGCGCCTGGCAATGCTATACGACAGGCCGCCACTCTTCGGCACATTTTTTAAGTGTTTAACTTTATATATGCAGGGGGTCAGTGGGCTAGACGGTGTCTAGGCTGGCCACTGACCTTCTCTATTTTTGTCCGGCAGGAGAGAAACTGGAAAAAAAGATAAAAGATGGAAAGGAAGGAGAGATAGAGGGACTAAGCCCCTACGAAAGCCAAAGACGTGTCTCTAAAAGGATGGAAGTTGCAAGGTTGGGAGTAAATGGACACTAGCAGAGTTCCGTAGCTCGGGTGATGTTGTAATAAGTTGTTTGTCGCATTGGCTGAAATAGCTTTTAGTCACCGTCATATCGGTATTCGGTACGTGTACAAGCCTTTGTTGAAATAAAAGTTATTACTCTTACTGCCGTCGTATTTTCAGTTATAATATATATAATTCAGAAGATAAAACCTATTCCTGTGAAACAAAGCCTACAGGGGTCATTGACTTAAAACTCCAGCATCTAAAGAATATGGATATTTATAAATTATATATATATAATATATATATATATATATAT
>NC_061100.1:93740839-93765839 GCF_015104395.2 Macrobrachium nipponense | reverse complement strand
ACGCGAGAGATAGTTGCACGTTGCCGCAATTCAATTAAGTAGACATTAATGTCTTTTTTTATGGCTGCTTCCGGACTCGTAAACCTTCTTTCGTCCTGATTCTCCAGCAACGGCGCTGGTGAACTTCGCCGGCAAAGACATCGTAATTCCTCAAGATAATATAAATTGTTTTATAACGATCTTTCGGCTGATGGGTCTAGGTTTAGCGATCGGTTTTAATCGGTGTGTAGGTAATTAGCTAATTCTATTGTTATTATTGATTGTGCAATCGTTTGATGGATGTCTGCATCGCCTCGTGTAAATGACGGGAATACACGAATTCCTGTATCTGTTTTGGGGTATTCAGAAGGTGCATAGGGCCAGAGTGAAAGTGAAGTTGCAACTTATACTGCCGGTTTTATAGTACTACTGGGCAAGGTCCCTCAGAATACCCTGGTACTAGGGCTCTCATTACAGCTCTCGGCCCAGGAAGGTGAAGGGTGCACTGGTGTTCTCTCTCGAATACTTTGACACATTTCGGTAATGCGTCTGTGTGTGTGTGAGAGAGAGAGAGAGAGAAATGCTTGGAAGTTTGTGTATGTGAGAGAGAGAGAGAGAGGAATGCTTGGAAGTGTGTGTATGTATGTGTGTGTGAGAGAGAGAGAGAGAGAGATGCTTGGGAGTTTGTTTATGTATGAGAGAGAGAGAGAGAGAGAGAGAGAGAGAGAGAGAGAGAGATATAAATGCTTGGAAGTGTGTGTATGTATGTGTGAGAGAGAGAGAACGAGAGAGAGAGAGAGAGAGAGAGAGAGAGTGCTTGGAAGTGTGTGTATTGTGCGAAAGAGAGAGAGAGAGAGAGAAAGAGAGGGAGAGAGAGAGAGAGCGAGAGATGCTTGGAAGTGTGTGTATTGTGTGAGAGAGAGAGAGAGCGAGAGAGAGATGCTTGAAAGTGTGTGTATTGTGTGAAAGAGAGAGAGAGAGAGAAAGAGAGGGAGAGAGAGAGCGAGAGATGCTTGGAAGTGTGTGTATTGTGTGAAAGAGAGAGAGAAAGAGAGAAAGAGAGGGAGAGAGAGAGAGCGAGAGAAGCTTGGAAGTGTGTGTATTGTGTGAAAGAGAGAGAGAGAGAGAGAAATGATTGTTTTTGAGGTACCCACCAATGAGATCCACGTTCTAAACAAATCTGCCCAGCATATGTACCAACGATTGTTGTAGGCACAAATAGGACATTTATCAAGATTATTTGCTTGTCTAACATTAATGGTTATGCAAAAAGCAACTGCAGCATTATGACGCTATTAAAATCTTTCACCAGAGAGGAAAATTCTCAATCACAATTTGTCGGAAACACTTCCTAAAGAGTTGTTGATGAAGCCTGCTTCAGGTATGAGAATTATATATTAGTGAGAAGGATACGTGTTATGTAGTACGTAGTCCATAGATTCAATCACGACGAAGAAGTTTAGACTTCTGTCAAGTTTTTCATGTCTTTACCTCATTTTTCGCATTTTCATTTTAAAAAATAGTCTCTTGGTCACTCACTCTAGTACCTCTCTTAGATCACTGCCTGTTATCCCTGCCATATAAGGTCTGGTGCAAGATTTTTTTTCAAAGGGAAGAGTGATTTGAATTTGCGATTTAAAAAATTGCTTACCATGGCAATGCTAGTTTGATTTTTAGGACCAAT
Organism: Macrobrachium nipponense; assembly: GCF_015104395.2. Classification (NCBI taxonomy): domain Eukaryota; kingdom Metazoa; phylum Arthropoda; class Malacostraca; order Decapoda; family Palaemonidae; genus Macrobrachium; species Macrobrachium nipponense. The sequence goes on along the minus strand of NC_061100.1, from coordinate 93,764,176 downwards.
TAAAATTCTGGGTGATTTTTCTCTTACTCGTTGATTTTAGCTAGCTTCCAGTGTGTTTTGAATCACTTACTTATTTCTAATCAAAATATAATCATAGTCTTGAAACAGCTTGGGATATATATTTATTTGTCAGTATTTAGCACTTCATGCCAAACGTGCCTGTTGCCAACATGACCAGGACCTAAGCAATTTCACGACAACGCATTCCAGTAATCCTGGAACCTTCATGGAAATAACAAGACCAAAACTCACTTACAAATTAATGTTCAAAATTGGTATTATCAAATGTCCCTTGTAAAGTAACCAATGCAAAAAAATTAATAAATTAATCGATCAATTAATAAATAAAGCTCCTAGCAGTTTCTCACTGAATTGAAACACCAATCGTAAACTAAGAGAAACTTAAATGGAGAGAAGTATGATAGTGAGATGATAGAAATACGAAATATATATATACAGAAGGTTTTGCTGACGAGCAAATATACGTTTACAGAAGTAAGGGAAATACGACCTGCTGAGTTGTCTGAAATTCTGTTAAACTTGTTTGGAAATATATCAGTTGTTTAAATTTACGTTTGAGATTTGACTAGGGTTGGACTGAAGCTTTGATACCTTTTGAGAATATGGGCAATTGCATAAATTAACACCAATAGATCAAATATCTTGCATGTATTCATCCGTCCTTCAACCGGAATTCGTGTAAAGATTCATATTTATTATGAGTATGTCCTTTAGTATTTAATGATAAGAGGTTCACAAATAATTACCTACGCAAAACAGGACTTTCAATAGCCAAATCATAATTCTTTATCGACTGTGTAGATGACCGTAGTTTGTGTGACACCAATATTTAACAGTTAATTGGTCAATCACCAATGAGTTTTATGTTGCTATAGTACTGCGTTTAATCATCTGCGAACTCCAATAGTACTTAGAGCGATAGAGACCAGTTTTATGATTATTGGAATCATAGTCTTTTCTTCAAATAGGAACATATATACTGTACATACATATATGTGTGTGTGCGTGTATAGGTATGTATGTATGTATTTGAATTTATGTATATGTGTTAATTAATTGACATTCATTGTGTTAGCTGATATTCTAATATTTTCTACACTTTTATCACTTTTCCTACTTTCACTGCAGATAAGCTTTTCATTTTGCCGACATTTACGTCACAACTTATTTGCTCCCATTTCGAAAGTAATCGTATGATATATTGACAACTGCAACGATAATAACAACCTAAATTCACATGACGCAAGGCTTGACATTTAGATAAAGCCGTACCTCTCAAGCCTATAAGCATTAAATAAAGCGATGAGCTATTTCAAAGTACATGGAATTACTGCTATCGAACCCATTAAGAGACACGCACGTTTCAGCAGCGCTCGCTCCGGGGCACACCGATATTATTTTTCTAATGACGTTCATCTTTCAAACCTTTCTCCAATAAAAATGCTCGCTCCGGGGCGCTCTGCTGCAGCAGTAGCGCCGACCATTCGCTCAATATTGGCTTTTATTTCCCAAGTAAACTACTGTTGCCCCGTCATTGCATTTGTCCCTCAGCAATTATTGACATTTCAGTGACATTTCGGCATTTCAGTCGAGCTTCTGTCTGGGCTCGACTCAGCGAAACATTTCGTATTTGGCTGTGAGGCGGTTGTGCAACTGCAATCATTTCAGGGCACCTTTTTTTCTCTCTCTCTCTCGGACTGTTTGATGTTTCTGAAAAGTGGGCGGGGCTTTTACGTTTATCGTATGTGCTCATGGATAGGTCTGTATATACATATATATATATATATATATAGTATATATATATATATATATATATATATATATATATATATATACCACCAGCATTATATATCTTTAATTTGCATCTAAAACTCTTAAAAAATATCAAGATGATATTTACATTATATATATATAATATATAATATAATTATATATGTAATGTGTGTGTGTGTGTGTGTGTGTGTGTACAGAGAGAGAGAGAGAGAGAGAGAGAGAGCGGCCTCCTCAAACTTGCACACACACATGTACACTCACCAAGGCCCACACTTGGAGTAAACTGGGTTTTAATATTTTGCAAGAAAATGCATTTCATAACCGTGCCAGTGCAGTGGGGATTGGTCTCTCCCACGCGAGCGTCTCTCTCTCTCTCTCTCTCTCTCTCTCTCTCTCTCTCTCTCTCTCTCTCTCTCTCTCTCTCTTCATTTCACTTCTCTCATTTTGTGGTTGAGTTTTCATTCAGGCTGTCTGTAGCTTGCGCTCACATCTGCTCTGTCTTGTTCAAGAAATTGTTCATAAATATCAGCCGATATCGATTAAATTGGTCAACGGTTGATTTCTCTCTCTTTCTCTCCCTATATATATATATATATATATATATATGCGTTTGTGTGTGTGTGTGTGTGTGTGTGAGCGCTTAAAAAAATCACAGTAGATGTACGTAACTCCATTATATAAAGCAAATACCACAGGAAAAGACAAACAGAAGATCAGTATCTGCCTGAAATTTTACTGTGGTATTCCTTTATATATATATATATTTTATTATGTTTTTTTTATATATATATATATCTATATATATATATATATTATATATATATATATGTATGTATAATGTATGTGTATATGTATATATAGTACAAATTAATGTACACACATTCACGGGTATATTATCTTATAGTTAAAACAGCTCTCTTCTCTCTCTCTCTCTCTCTCTCCCTGCTCTCTCTCCTCTCTCTCCTTCTCTCTCTCTCCTTGTGCGTGTAAAGCGTCACCTGTGAAAGGGTTTGTTTCTCCACAAACAATAAGACTCCCCCCCCAAAACAAAAAAAGAAATTGGTTTCCCCTCCGGAAACTGAGGTTTAGCAGAACGGGCATCTCGGGCGCTAATTTTCTTTGCTATGAGGTTTCTTGAATACCTCGTTACCAGGCCGGGTCAAAGTGGGTATGCTGAACTCGTCGGGTCTATTCTATTTGGTTTATGCCTAACTCTATTATTATTATTATTATTATTATTATTATTATTATTATTATTATTATTATTATTATTATTATTTATTATTCTTATTCAGGAAAAGAAAACTATTCATATGGAACAAGCTTACCACTGGAGCAAGTGGCTTGAAATTCAAGCTTCCAAAGAATATGAAGGTGTTCATTAGGAAGAAGTGAGAGGAGGTAAAAGAAAATACAGAAAGGAGCTCAGCGGTTGGTATATATTAATAGTGGTAGTAGTAGTAGTTGTAGTAGTATGGGAGGCAACTCCATATAATCAGTAACGAATGAACTTTAGGGACAAACTTCTATAGTTAGAAAACGTTTAAATAAAAAAAACAAATGATAGATAATCCAACAATGAAATAAATACACAAATAAATGAACAATTGAGAAGATAAAATTAGATAGCTTAGGACACGGTGCTCTAAGAATGCAGTGCAGGTCCTCTTAAAACTTGAGAGAGAGAGAGAGAGAGAGAGAGAGAGAGAGAGAGAGAGAGAGAGAGAGAGAGAGAGAGAGAGAGAGTGTTTTTAGCAATAACATTCGTGTGTTTCTGTGAACAAATATGTTGTATGCGCAGGGGTAAAAGGGCTTGATTTTAATTACATGAACATATGTTATTGGTCATTATATATATAATATATATATACATGTATATATATATATATATATATATATATAAAGGTACAAGCCTTCGTAGCTTATACCTTTATATATGGATATATCACGTTGCATACTTTTAGTGATTCAGTTATACATATATTATATATAATATATATTATATATATATATATAATATATATGTGTGTGTTGTGTGTGTGTGTGTGGTATATATATATATATATATATATATATATTTATATGTGTGTGTGTGTGTATTTATATGTATAATATACTATATATATATAAGTCATATCACATTTCCGTGATTCATATACATATATCGAGCTACAATGTCCTTTAATATCTAATTCGCTCTACCTCGGAATTAATATATTTTCATATATGCTTAACCGAAAGAAGGGGAATTTTTTCTCGATAATAGATTTGCCTGGACCAGGGCGCGTACCTATGGATCCTTTCAAACCCAGGAACGTCAGTGAAGCTTTTCCTACTACACCACCTCTCGCGGTGGTGTAGTAGGAAAAGCTTCACTGACGTTCCTGGGTTTGAAAGGATCCATAGGTTCGCGCCCTGGTCCAGGCAAATCCTATTTATCGAGAAAAAATTCCCCTTCGGTTGTTAAGCATATATGAAAATATATTAATTCCGAGGTAGAGCGAATTAGATATTAAAGGACATTGTAGCTCGATATATATATATATATATATATATATATATATATATATATATATATATATATATATATATATATATATATAAATCTGTGTGTCAGTAGTACCAAAACTAAAAACAGTCTGATAAAAGCATTACTTTTTTATATCAAATTTCATTCTTTTATCTTTTGTGCTCTAGACTAACCTACCTTATCATCTTCATTTTGACTCACTTATTCTTTGTTTCACATATGTTATCATATAACAACTTCACTGTTTTTAATGGTTCAAGTTTACTTTTTTTTCTTTGCCTTTAGTTGTTCGGCTGCCTTTTTAATGATAGCTTTTTTTTTATTGTTTTAACTTTTCCATATCAGTGTTGCCTATGTTATTGCGATTTTAGCTATTCTCCGCTGACCATATTTTCAAGGAATGATTCTTCTTTTAACCTTTTTATAGCTAAATAGTGCTCTATCACCCAAGGATATGTAATGATATCGCTTGTCATTTTTCTTGTTCATTTTTTCCATATCAGTTTTGCAGTTTATAGTCGCTTTCAGCTATTCTCCGCTGACCATATTTTAAAGGAACGATTCCATTTTTAGTTCTTATAGCTTAATTTCTCTCTGTTACCCAAGGCTACATTAATCCAATTAATCGCAGCAGTAAATGCCCCTGCTAGCTTTGGGGGCATTGCTTTCGCTATTAACCTAGCCCTTGGATATGAAAGTGATCAGATAAGGGATAGAAGCAGACATTCCAAAAGTCAATGCAAGCGTCATCTCACCTGCAATAAATTGATTCCTAATTACACAGGAGTGATGGTTCGATGTTTTTCGATAATGCTACGTCACTTTGCGCTGGAAATCTCATTTCTTTGGAGTTTTTATGGACACTTGTTATTCTGTTTCATGGTATACGGTATAGGAGAGGGAAAAGTAATGTAGTCTGGATCATAAAGCAATTAACAAGTTAGCATTTATATATATATATATATATATAGATATATATATATATATATATATATATATATATATATATATATATAAGTAGCTGTGTATGAAGTTTTACCTATTAACATTCATACTTTCAAATACCAGGACATAATACCCATCAGTGCTGTGCCCAGGATGTAGAATAGTTAGACACTGATGGGTTATTTGTGGCTTAATCATATGTGGTGCTCAAATCTCATGCGACATGATTCTTTGTGTATCGTCCAGATTCTTAGACTCCACTTGACGTTGCCAAGTAGTACTAAACTTTTTTTCTCTTTTTGTAATGTCATACATGTCGAAAAGTTTGCGAATTCACACCTATCCCTCTTTTCCTTATGGTTTAATAGATATGATCCCTTTTATGCATTGATAATTCGTAATGTGTGTGATTTGAATTGATTTTTTTCTACGTTGCTCAGTTCAAAGTGCGGTGTGATAAGGTTAGCGGTGACATCAATGAAAACACACTTAACATGCTCCTTGGACTGGTCGAATAACCACGTCTGCAGCATTATGACACTAGACCTAATAAGCTCAACAGTCATAACAACAATTTCAATGGAGGAATATGAATGAAAACAAGTTTTCTTTGAATGTTGAAGTTTTCGGCTGTTTACGCTTCCTGTATGCTGTAAAATGTTTTATAGGCCTAACAAAATAATCTAAGCCTTCTGGGGTGTAACCTGTTACGAATGAATTTATTTCTAGAGATTTCTTGTTTTTTGAGGAATACAATAGGAATGTGAATTATAACCAGTTTTCTTTGAATGTTGAAGTTTCAGGCGCTGCCTGTATGTTGGAAAATGATTTATAGGCCTAAAAAATAATCTAAGCCTTCTGAGATGTAATCTGATACTATTGTTTTTATTTGTATAGATTACCTGTTCTTTGAGGAATAAAAGAGATGATGATTTTGGTTATATGTAGAAGATGGATATTAATCGAAATATCATAAGCATCAATATCAAGGCCTATGGAACACTTGTTTTTCAACTGGTTTAAAATACTATTTTCTTAAAAGTCCTTGTGCTCGCTTTTGGTGTATAATTCTTTCATAAGGTAACTTGAAGTGCAAGAATGTGTAGATAGCCTCATTTGCTCTCTGGCCAGAAATTGTTAATAGAGATGTGAATGTTAAGTGTGAAGTAAAGAAATCTAACACCTAGGCCTAGGAATATTATCTTGGCTTTGACAAAAGAATAATTGCATTGGCGAATATTTGCTAGTAGGCCATCATTTTTGAAATATTTAAGAAATATAAATAATTATGTATGAAAATCCAAATATTCCTCTTAACACATATAAAGTAAAGGTTTTCAAGATAATTTCATGGTCGCTACTCATTGTAGACGTACTTATGCTACGCCAGGTACTTATTGTTGCACCGACACTAATGATACATCACATGATCACACATGCCCCCCTCACACGTTGATATCGGTGGGCGCATTCTACTTTTGTATGTATACATTTAATTTTTTTCAGCATTGAGGTGTAAAAGCAAACAAATAGGACTATTTAAAATTCTATGCTCGCTTTAGTAGCATTATTAATGTTATGACAATCTTTTTTTTTTTTTAACATTTGAATTGAGGTTTGATGACGACTTCGTTTTGGTCAAATGCTTCAGCGATGAGTGAACGAAAGTTTTGAAAGAGTCTTTCTGAAATTTGGCTACACGTGACATTTTCTTACAGTTTTCAAATATATGACAGATTTCATTCTTATGAAACATATTATGGCCTTATTGTATGCAATAATCACGTTTTCGCATTGAAATAAAATATAGATATGGAGCATGGTAGGTTGCCAGTAAGTGAATTTTGAACGAAATCCTATGGAGTCATGTCGCATGAGATTTGAGCATCACTGTACATATGCACACATATAAACAATTATATATATGTGTTTGTGTATGTAAAACTGCGCTTGTTAAAATGAAGTGTTCATTTTTTTAAACATTGCTTTGCAATGTGAATCATTTATTATTATTATTATTATTATTATTATTATTATTATTATTATTATTATTATTATTATTATTATTATTATTAGTATTATTATTATTATTATAAAACCATTTAAATACAACTCAGAGTGCCTCACTCCTGTACGTCAAAAAAACTCTTTGATTACAGAGAGAGAAACAAACAAACACAAAAAGTGATGCACTACTGAGTACACATCCTTGGTCTACATTTTTTCGTGGCAGATGTAACACAAATCCAATAATATAACTTTGAAACCCACTTAGCCACGCGAAACTTGGCCAAAAATTCGTCAATTTTCTGCTCTTAAAACTGGCCACCAGTGGACGGCTGTCGGCAAATCTGGTAATGGTTTTTCTTTCTGCAATTAACTTTTGGTTGCAATTAGCGCTTGCGTAGTTTTTTGTTCGTTGTACCGAACGCTTGACAGTTTTATAATTGAATTTTACAAGGCCGAGACGCGTTGAGAGAGCGCGTGATTGTTCCATTACGAAGCGTAGATAGTTATTATTATTATTATTATTATTATTATTATTATTATTATTATTATTATTATTATTATTATTATTATTATTATTATTATTATTATTATTATTATTATTATTATCTTATTTATTATTTATTATCAATTTTCTTTATTTATTATTTTTTTGTCTACCACAATCCTCCAATTCAACTGGGTGGTATTTATAGTGTGGGGTTCCGGGTTGCATCCTGCCTCCTTAGGAGTCCATCACTTTTCTTACTATGTGTGTCGTTTCTATGATCACACTCTTCTGCATGAGTCCTGGGAGCTACTTAAGCCTCTAGTTTTTCCATGATTCCTTTTCAGGGAAATCTTGGGCTCGTGCCTAGTGGTCCTATGATTATGAAGTACAATTTTTACTGTCATATCCCATATATATCCTTTTTATTTCTATTACAGGTCTTGATACTTATCCATTTTTTTCCATTTCTTCTCTTCAACTCTGGTGTCCATGGTATTATTATTATTATTATTATTATTATTATTATTATTATTATTATTATTATTATTATTATTATTATTATTATACTCTTGCGTTTAAACGCACACGAAGGCGGTCATCTTCAGAGAGAATGAATGAAACACAACGGTGAGCAATCATTTATATCAGGAAAAAGATTAATGTCTTGGCTCGCCGAATTTTCGCTGGCCCGTGTCTGCCTCTGGAGATATTCGTCGCTGATATATATTAAAATAAAAACATCTAAATAGGAGCACAACACTATGATAGACACACCGGCAAACAGATAAATACATTGTTTGAACAAGGAATTAATAATCTACACAGTTAACTTTCAAGGAATATTTTCCAAACGAGATCCCTTTAAGTGTGCCACTAAGACAATACTCAGCTTATGGATACGAAACCAACCGCCATAACCCATCCAACAATACAGACGAGAAAGTACCACATCTAAAAGGAGTAAACATAGCATTGTTTTTCTCGAAGGCTGTAATAGCCACCATTCTTAACGGAGGTGCTTTCTGTACTTTCAAGTTCCTCTCTCTCTCTCTCTCTCTCTCTCTCTCTCTCTCTCTCTCTCTCTCTCTCAATAAAAAATGTTGAGACTGACAGCAGTGATTTGTTCTCTCTCTCTCTCTCTCTCTCACTAAAAATGTTGGGTTGGGATCTCTCTCTCTCTTCTCTCTCTATCTCCTCTCTTCTCTCTCGTTCTCAATAAAAATATGTTGAGAATGACAGCAAAACGATTCTAACTCTCTCTCTCTCTCTTCTCTCTCTACTCTCTCTCTATTCTCTCTCTCTCCTCTCTCTCTCTCTCTCCAAAAATGCTGAGACTGACAGCAATAAAAAAGATGATGAGATAACAGCAACGATTCTCTCTCTCTCTCTCTCTCGCTCTCTCTCTCTCTCTCTCACTAAAAATGTTGGGACAGACAGCAGTGTTTTGCTCTCTCTCTCTCTCAATGAAAAAATGATGAGAATTACAGCAACGATTCTCTCTCTCTCTCTCTCTCTCTCTCTCTCTCTCTCTCTCTCTCTCTCTCTCTCTCTCTCTCCAAAAATTCTTAGACTGACAGCAATGATTTGTTCTCTCTCTCTCTCCTCTAGTGTAGCCATCTTGCTTGGTGAGACTACCCGCGTGAAGTCAGATTAATCAACAGATATCACAAGTTTAACATACGACTAGAATTTGAGAAATATCTAGAAGTGTTCGTGAACTATCGGTGATAAGATTAGTGTGAAAATAGTAGGATAAAGCGTCTTCTAAGTTAGTTTATCAAGTGTAATACTATAAATCAGAACAAGATGGCAGTAAGTTCCAACTGCGGGAAGAGGTGGCGTAATTTGGCGTGTTTAGCAGATTCGCAATACGATGAGGTAGCAGGAAGGGAACTGGCATTTCTCATCTATGAAATCAGCAACAGTCCTAACCAAAAAGATACAAAGCATTCATAGATATATTAGAAGGATATAATCCTTCAAACTGGAACAAATCTAATGAAAACATCTTGAAAATAATTGAAGAAGTTCCAAATAAAATCCAAGTGGTCAAGAGACTCATAAAGAAAATATATACAATAAAACAACATATTCCGACAAAGAAAATGAATAAGGTGAATCTTGTGAATATCCTAATTGATGCATTAGGAAAAAGAATGCCAAAAGCAGCATGCAAACTGTGTAAGGTTTGGTATAGCATAGTCAATCCTCCACAAAACCTAATCAGAAAATGTGCTGCATGCAACATTCCGACCATCCACAGTGTGCTGAGGTAATACAAGATTTGAGAAAAGATACAAGAAATTTTTTGTTCAACATGTCTATCATGGATAGACAATGTTATTAAATCAAGATTGAATGTACAATAGTTGAGGATGAGAAGAAGAGGAAGAGAAGAAGAAGAAGAAAAAAGAAGAAGAGGAAAACGGAAGAGAAGTAAACAAAAATGAAATGACAGAAAAAAATAATAAGGAAAACAAAGAACAAGATAAAAAGTATGGATGCAGAGATACTCATTGATACTACATATGAGGCAATAAAGCAGCATACCTACGAAGAATAAATTACGATATGACAACAGAAAAGCAAATCCCGAAGAGGCTCTACCCAGATCTACACAATGACGGGAAAGAGGAAAAAATAGACAAGAAACAGAACAAAATCTGCAACCTTTTGAAAAGAGGGAATTGCAGATTTGGAGAAAGAGGTGTTACTACAAACATCCTAAGATATGTCAAAACTATGAAATATATGGTAAATGTGCATACTTAGATGGATATGGGGATGATTGCAGAGATCTGCCATCCAAAATATGTAAAAACCTAAAAGAAGGAAAAGGATGTAAGTTCGACAAAAAATGCAAATATATGCACCCTGTAGCATGAATCATAATCAAATAAATAACCAACCAAGTAATAAAATCCAAAATAAGAAAGAAACAAATAAAGAGAGAAATCAAGAATATCAGGTAAAAGAGAAAAGGCAAACCACCAATGAGATATGCAGAGGTGTCAGCAAAAAATTTCAAAGCATCAGCTCCGAAATTCTACTCAAGAGATAATAACTGTATTTATTATGCAAGAGGATATTGCAGAAACGGAGAAAATTGCAGATTCAGACACAAAATGAATAATTATGATGAAGGAAGATCAAATATTATGGAAAAGTTGGATTTTTTAATGTCAGAATTTCTGGAAATGAAAAAAAGAACAACATACCAGAACAGGAAAGAGACATGGGAAAATCCTTATTACTACCAGTATTAAATGAAGGAGAAAACACGCAAACCATCATAGTGATGAATGCGCAGGGTTTAGTTACGAGTAACTCAAAAAGAAAAATAGAGTACTTAGAAGAACTAACCCAAAATGAAAAGAAAATAGATATAATGAATATAAGTGAAACCTGGTATTCCCAAGAGACTGGGAATGATGATCAAATAAAAGGGTTCCAAACTTATAGATCAGATAGAAAAAATAGGAATCAAGGGGAACCGCAATATATGGGAAAGACAAAAAACAAGGAAAAATATATGAGAAATATAGTAGCTCAGAATGTGAACTAATAGCGGTAGAATTTGAATCTGAAAAATTGATGAACATAGTAATATATAGACCTCCTAATACTAAAGAGTTTGACTTAATAATTGAAAAATTGGATGATATATGTAGAAATCACAAGGACTGGACTATTCTCCTATCTGGTGACTTCAACTTTCCTTTTTTCGTAGAATGGAAAGAACGAATAGGAGATTGTGGTTGTACTTATACATATAAAAAGAGAGTAATAGTAGTGCAGAAGATAAGAGGCAATTTGAAAAGCTATTGATATGCTACTAGAATACAACATTCAACAAACTAAATCACCTGCCAACAAGAAAGGAAAATACTTTAGACCTAGTATTTGTGAACGAGATGAATTATGTTAAAGAAATAATAGTTTTATAATGCGAGTATTTCGACCATAATGTCATAGAATTAACAGTTCATTCCAAAGCAAGTGAAAAATAGAGATAAGCAAGAAATGAAAAAGTGGGAAGGATATGGAAAATACAACTTCTACAGTAAAAATATAAAATGGTCAGAAATTAATGAAGAATTCAAACAAAGATTGGGATAACACATTTTCGTAAGTGATGACATAAGGGTGGTAAATAGGGAGATATTATATAAAATATTGGAGAAAATAGTGGAAAATATATACCGAAGAAGAAAAGTAAACATCATTCATGCATACCAAGAGACAGAAGGATCTTGTTCCAGAAAATCAGAAAGTGGAAAAAAGGTCTTGCAAAAGAAAAAATGCATGGAAGTTATAGAACTAAAAAGTAAGATAGAAAATGCAGAACAAAAGATTATACAATCAAAAGAAAATGAAAAAACGGGACTTGGAAGAAAAAACCCTATTAAATATCAAGCAAAACCCCAAACTATTATACTCATATTGCGAAGAAGATGAATAAAAGAAGAATAGAAATAGGCCCTCTGAGAATTGAAGGGAGATTAACGAATGAAAAAAAGGAAATTTGCAACATACTGGCAGAACGATATAAGAGAGAATTCACCCCTAGAATAGATAATGAAGATAATGATTATAGAAGTAAGGGAAGAAAATAGTGAATATTTAGCTGACATAGAAATTAATGAAGCTGATATTGTGCAGGCAATTAATGAAATTAAAAATGGAGCTGCTGCAGGGCCGGATGGAGTCCCTGCTATTTTGTTAAAGAAAGTAGTTCATTCTATCGCAAAGCCACTTGCAATATTATTAAGACAAAGTGTAGATACAGGCAAGATTTATGATGAGCACAAATTAGCATATATCACCCCTACTTTCAAAAGTGGATCAAGACTAGAGGCAAGTAATTATAGGCCTGTGAGTCTAACATCACATATTATGAAAGTGTATGAAAGGGGTAATGAAGAAAAATATTATGAAACATTTAATAAAAAATAATTTGTTTAATATAGGACAACACGGTTTCGTACCCGGAAAAAGTACACAAACCCACCTGTTAGTCCACCGTGAGAACATTCAAAATATGAAAAAGCGGAAATGAAACAGATGTGGTTTATCTAGACTTTGCGCAAAAGCTTTTGACAAAGTAGACCTAATATATTAGCAAAGAAAATTAGAAAACACAAGATATCGTAGATAAAGTAGGAAGATGGTTAAAAGAATTTTTACACAAACAGAAAACAGATAGTTATTGCAAACGATGAGAAATCGGATGAAACCAAGGTAATATCCGGTGTGCCACAAGGTACGGTGCTAGCTGCAATATTGTTTGTTATTATGATTGAAGACATAGGCAGTAATGTTAAGATTCGTAGTGAGTAGTTTCGCTGATGACACAAGAATAAGTAGAGAAATTACTTGTGATGAAGATAGGAACGCTCTACAAAGAGACCTTAAACAAAGTAATATGATTGGGCAGAGGTAAATAGGATGGTATTTAACTCTGATAAATTTGAATCAATAAATTATGGAGACAGAGAAGGAAAAGCTATATGCTATAGGAGGGGACCTAATAATGAGACAATCACAAATAAGGAAGCAGTTAAAGACCTTGTGTGATGATGAATAGGAACATGTTATGCAATGATCAAATAGCAATTCTGTTGGCAAAATGTAAAGCAAAAATGGAATGTTGTTACGGCACTTCAAAACAAGAAAAGCTGAACACATGATTATGCTTATAAAACAGATGTTCGTAGTCCACTTGAATATTGCAATATGATATGGTACCCACACTATCAAAAGGATATTGCACAAATAGAGAGTGTACAAAGGTCCTTTACAGCTAGAATAGAAGAAGTTAAGGACCTAGACTATTGGGAAAGACTACAATCCTTAAAATTATATAGTCTAGAAAGGAGAAGAGAACGCTACATGATAATTCAGGCATGGAAACAGATAGAAGGAATAACAGAAAATATCATGGAACTAAAAATATCAGAAAGAGCAAGCAGAGGTAGATTAATAGTGCCCAAAACTATACCAGGAAAAATAAGGAAAGCACACAGGACATTAATCCACTACGCACCAGCATCGATAATGCAGCGTCTATTCAATGCGTTGCCAGCTCATCTGAGGAATATATCAGGAGTGAGCGTAGATGTGTTTAAGAATAAGCTCGACAAATATCTAAACTGCATCCCAGACCATCAAGATTGGAAGATGCAAATATACCGAAGATGTACTAGCAACTCTCTGGTAGACATTAGAGGCGCCTCACACTGAGGACCTGGGGCAACCCGAACGAAACTGTAAGGTCTGTAAGGTAAGGTCTCTCTCTCTCTCTCTCTCTCTCTCTCTCTCTCTCTCTCTCTCGAGAGAGAGAGAGAGAGAGAGAGAGAGAGAGAGAGAGAGATAAATACTGTATGTACGATGCTAGGGGATATTGCAGATACGGAGAAAATTCCAGATTCAGACACAAAATGAATAATTATGATGAAGGAAGATCAAATATTATGGAAAAGTTGGGTTTTTTAATGTCAGAATTTCTGGAAATGAAGAAAAGAACAACATACCAGAACAGGAAAGAGATATGGGAAAATCCTTATTATTACCCATATTAAATGTAGGAGATAACACGCAAACCATCATAATGATGAATGTGCAGGGTTTAGTTACTTAGTTACTTAGAAGAACTAACCCAAATTGAAAAGAAAATAGATATAATGAATATAAGTGAAACCTTCTATTCCCAAGAGACTGGTAATGACGATCAAATAAAAGGGTTCCAAACTTATAGATCAGATAGAAAAAATAGGAATCAAGGGAGAACCGCAATATATGGGAAAGACAAAAAAACAAGGAAAAATATATGAGAAATATACTAACTCAGAATGTGAACTAATAATGGTAGAATTTGGATGATATATGTAGAAATCACAATGACTGGACTATTCTCCTATCCGGAGACTTTAACTTTCCTTTCGTTGACTGGAAAGAACGAATAGGAGATTGTGATTGTATTTATACATATAAAAAAGAGAGTAATATTAGTGCAGAGGATAAGAGGCAATTCGAAAAGCTATTAGCTATGCTACTAGAATACAACATTCAACAAATAAATCACCTGCCAACAAGAAAGGAAAATACTTTAGACCTAGTATTTGTGAACGAGGTGAATTATGTTAAAGAAATAATAGTTTATAATGTGAGTATTTCAGACCATAATGTCATAGAATTAACAGTCCATTCCAAAGCAAGTGAAAACAGAGATAAGCAAGAAATGAAAAAGTGGGAAGGATATGGAAAATACCACTTCTACAGTAAAAATATAAAATGGTCAGAAATAAATGAAAAATTAAACAAAGATTGGGATAACATTTTCGTAAGTGATGATATAAAGGTAAATATGGAGCTATTATATAAAATATTAGAGAAAATATTGGATAAATATATACCGAAGAAGAAAAGTAAACATCAGTCATGCATACCAAAAGACAGAAGGATCTTGTTCCAGAAAATCTGAAAGTGGAAAAAAAGGTCTTGTAAAAGAAAAAAATGCATGGAAAGTGATGGAACTAAAAAGTAAGATAGAAAATGCAGAACAAAAGATTATACAATCAAAAGAAAATGAAAAACGGGACTTGGAAGAAAATACCCTAGTAAATATCAAGCAAAGCCCCAAACTATTGTACTCGTATACGAAAAAGATGAATAAAAGAAGAATAGAAATAGGCCCTCTAAGAACTGAAGGGAGATTGACGAATGAAAAAAAGGAAATATGAAACATATTGGCAGAAAGATATAAGAGAGAATTCACCCTTAGAATTGATAATGAAGATAATGATACAGAAGTAAGGGATGAAAATAATGAATACTTAGCAGACATAGAAATTAATGATGCTGATATTGTGCAGGCTATTAATGAAATTAAAAATGGAGCTGCAGCTCGGCCTGATGGTGTCTCTGCTATATTGTTAAAGAAAGTAGTTCATTCTATCGCAAAGCCATTTGCAATATTATTAAGACAAAGTGTAGATTCAAGCAAGATTTATGATGAGCACACATTAGAATATATTACCCCTACTTTCAAAAGTGGATCAAGACCAGAGGCAAGTAATTATAGGCCTGTGAGTCTAACATCACATATGAAATTGTATGTAAGGGTAATAAAGAAAAATATTAAGAAATATTTAATAAAAAATAATTTGCTTAATATAGGACAACATGGTTTTTTACCCGGAAAAAGTACACGAACCCAACTGTTAGTCCACCGTGAGAACATATTCAAAAATATGAAAAGCGGAAATGAAACAGATTTGGTTTATCTAGACTTTGCAAAAACTTTTGACAAGGTAGATCATAATATATTAGCGAAGAAAATTAGAAAACATAATATAGTGAATAAAGTAGGAAGATGGTTAAAAGAAATTTTGCACAACAGAAAGCAGATAGTTATTGCAAACGATGGGAAATCGGATGAAGCTAAGGTAATATCTGGTGTGCCACAAGGTACGGTGTTAGCTGCATTACTGTTTATTATGATTGCAGACATAGACAGTAATGTTAAGGACTCGGTAGTGAGTAGAGAAATTACTTGTGATGAAGATAGGAACGCGCTACAAAGAGACCTTAACAAAGTATATGATTGGGCAGAGGTAAATAGGATGGTATTTAACTCTGATAAATTAAAATCAATAAATTTTGGAGACAGAGAAGGAAAGCTATATGCATATAGGGGACCTAATAATGAGACAATCACAAATAAGGAAGCAATTAAAGACCTTGGTGTGATGTTGAATAGGAACATGTTATGCAATGATCAAATAGCAATTCTATTGGCAAAATGTAAAGCAAAAATGGGAATGTTGTTATGGCACTTCAAAACAAGAAAAGCTGAACACATGATTATGCTTTACAAAACATGTTTGTAGCCCACTTGAATATTGCAATATGATATGGTACCCACACTATCAAAAATATATTGCACAAATAGAGAGTGTACAAAGGTCCTTTACAGCTAGAACAGAAGAAGTTAAGGATCTTGACTACTGGGAAAGACTACAATCCTTAAAATTATATAGTCTAGAAAGGAGAAGAGAGTGCTACATGATAATTCAGGCATGGAAACAGATAGAAAGAATATCCGAAAACATCATGGAGCTAAAAATATCAGAAAGAGCAAGCAGAGGTAGATTAAGTGCCCAAAAACTATACCAGGAAAAATAAGGAAAGCACACAGGACATTAATCCACTACGCACCAGCATAGATCATGTAGCGTCTATGCAATGCGTTGCCAGCTCATCTGAGGAATATATCAGGAGTGAGCGTAGATGTGTTTAAGAATAAGCTCGACAAATATCTAAGCTGCATCCCAGACCATCCAAGATTGGAAGATGCAAAATATACCGGAAGATGCACAAGCAACTCTCTGGTGGACATTAGAGGTGCCTCACACTGAGGGACCTGGGGCAACCCGAACAAGATGTAAGGTCTGTAAGGTAAGGTCTCTCTCTCTCTCTCTCTCTCTCTCTCTCTCTCTCTCTCAATAAAAAAATGTTGAGAATGACAGCAACGATTCTCTCTCTCTCTCTCTCTCTCTCTCTCTCTCTCTCTCTCTCTCTCTCTCTCTCTCTCTCTCCAAAAATGCTGAGACTGACAGCTATGAGTTGTTTCTCTCTCGGGCTCTCTCTCTCTCTCTCTCTCTCTCTCTCTCTCTCTCTCCAAAAATGCTGATACTGCCAGCAATGATCTGTTAAGCAAAGGGGGAGTTGTCTGAGTACATTAAACACTCTTTTTAACTTCATTTTGCTCATCAGTCAAAGTGGACGACTTTCCACAGATCATCATAATTAGCCCTCCCTCCCTGACAGGGGCCGAACGCGTGACGTCACTTCCTGCTGCTGCGCGAGATCGTTACGGAACTTTAATGGGATTTTTTTTTTTCAACGGGGAATAGCCCGCTGCTTACGTCCTTTTATGGTTGTAGTTTACAGGTTTTTTTATATTCGTATACGGTTGGCAGGAAATTGTATCACATTTGAGTGATGTGCGTATGTACACACACTCACAGACACGTGCATACATACATATAGATATTTGTGCCTAGACGATGTTTATTAAAGGACGAAAGCGCTCGGCTACGAATTTCTGCCTATTATTTTTCCTATGGTATTCGCTTATATCATGAAGTCACGTGCATCTACTGTGATCTTTTAAGCATATATATATATATATATATATATATATATATATATATATATATATATAATATAATATATATATATATATATATATATATATATATATATATATATATACATACATATATATATATATATATATATATATATATATATATAATACACACACACACACACACACACACACACACACATATATATATATATATATAATATATATATATATATATATATTATATATATTATGTATATATAATTATATTAACTAATAAAACGTTCAAATATAGAAAGTAAGAACTCTATTTCAGAGACTGAATCATAGTACTGAAGAGAGAGACAGTAGTCTCTGAAATATAGTACTTACCTTCTTATATTTTGGCGTTTTGTGGGCTTCTTTTATTAGATGGAAGTGAGTTGTAACAGAACATTTTTACCAGTCATAATATATATATATTTTATATATACATATAATATATGTGTGTGGTTTTTTATTTTTTACCACTATGAATCTGGAGAAATGGTATGGCAAAGTCCCCGAATACAGCTGAAGAAAAGACAAGCGAGGTGGCTGCACACTGAAAATAATATTAGCCTTACCACATATACATTGACAATCGTACCTCCAGCTGTAGGTTCATATCAATAGGCCCAAAGCTACTGGCTATCTCAGCAGTAGGATCCACGAACCGTAATCTGCTTCAACAGATTCCATGGATACTGGCGGACAGAGCGTAGATCTTGACACCAACAGCTTATCAGTAAAAGCCCTCTGATCCAACAAGTCAGCGCTGTTCACCAGATGCAGTGGCCCTATATTAATATTATTATTATTATTATTATTATTATTATTATTATTATTATTATTATTATTATTATTAGGTTATTATATTACAAGTAATGGCTACTTCAGCAGCGTTACACTTTAGAGATTCTTCTCTATTTTCCGAATAGCGGCTTTTTCCGTGTTACTTAAATTTATTATTATTATTATTATTCAGAAGACGAACTCTGTGCATATGGGTCAAGCCCACTAAAAGGGCCACTGACTAGAATTTGAAGCTTCCAAAGAATATGGTGTTCATTAAGAAGAATTAAGACGAGGCAAAGGGAAATACAGAAAGAAGAGTAATTTCTCTTCATGGAAAAAAAAAAAAACTTCATTAAGAAAAAGTAAGACGAGGCAAAGGGAAATACATAAAGAAGAGAAATTCCACTTATCAAAAAATAAAAAAATAAACTAATAAGCAAATAAACATGTATTAAAAAGCGAGGAGAGCTAAGAAATAAAATCGACGCCAGTTGCCCTAAACGAAGTACGGAAAAAACTACGAGAAGTCGTCGGAAGATGCTAACCGTATGTCCACGCGTAGAAGGTCCGTACAGGTGGGTGCCCCAGTCATCGAGAGGGAAGACATATAGCTTCTAAATCACTCACACATTGCGGAGAGCAGGACCGGGGGACGGTGTGGGTCCCAGTGGACTGGCTCCTCCTCAAACCGAACCCCACCCCTTCCCCCCTGGGGAAATTGGTAGATACCGCGTCCGACCGGTGGCCACACTTCGACCCCATTACTTTCTCTCTCTTTGCAGGCTCGGGCGGCAAACCCCGACCGCCGCCGACTACACACACAAACAAGCTCGCAACAAAGGGCGTCGATCTGTCGTCGATCAGTGCGGTTAACAACCAGACAGTGAAACAGACCATACGCAGCTCATTAGCGCATTCAAGGGTAAACGCGTATACGGTTTTTAGTGAGACCGTTATGTGAAGAATATGTGTTTTTATATTTTTTTTATGGTGCTACAACTAAAACGTAAAAAAAATAGTGCTCAGTACGGTCTATGAATGTGATAAATTCTTACATTTACTACGAGATGTTTGATGGAGATGATTTACGTTATTATTTATGAAGAACTGCTTACAAGTTTTATGTTCAATTGTCGCATGCTGAAATTATCGTATATATATAATATACATACACACACACACACACACACACACATATATATATATATATATATATATATATATGTATAGATATATATATATATATATATATATATATATATATATATATATAGTCATATATAATATACTATATATATATCTACATATATGTATGTGTATATATATATATATATATACTATATATACCTGTATATATATATATATATATATATACATAAAGATAAATATATATTATATATATATATATATAATAATATATACATATATGTGTCTATATATATATATATATATATAGATATAGTCTGTGGTATTTTGCATACAGGTAATTCTTACCTGTATGCGATGTTTACTTCATACTTTGTATCTATTGTACCTCGTTTTTACATTTTTTCACCAATATTACCCAAGTATCACTTCGTCTTAAATATTTTATTATGAGTGTTCATAATGTATATCATTATAAGGCGTAAGGCATACCATCATAATTTGTATTATTATTATTAAATTATTATATATTATATATATTATATATATAAAATAATAAATATATATATGTTATGTAATAATGTATATATGTATAATATATATAAATATATATATTATATATATTTTTTAAAATATAATATTATATAAATAGTTGCACTCCTTTATTTCTGCCACATCTTTTTCGACCTTATTAGTACCGAGAACACAGCGTAAAGGATTTTATTTTACTTTTTTTTTTTAATTCACTTTCAAGACTTCATATTCCCTTGACTTATTACCACACAAGTCTTCCAAGTATAATGTAGAACAATCACTCATTAATTATTATTGTTATTATTAATACCTATTATTATATTAGTTTACCCTTACACTATTGCATTAAAAACACAAAAATGTATATATCACTGCAAAGCGCCTCACCTGAAGCAGAAGTACGTGTGTCATTCCTCACATGCATTCCATTTTCTTTGCCCTGTTTGGGAGGGGTTAGAGTGAGGTGGGGGCGGGTACCCCTGTACTTACAAGCTCCACGGAACATCCTTTAGACCACATGCTTGCTTATCCCCAGCGTCACCTGAGCCACGTGGTTTGAGACACAAAAATATACCACCAGGCTGCATCGAAATCTCATCAAATATCGACAGTAACATTTTTACGGGCTGCTCTATGAGCGAGAGCCCGTGCTGGCATAAGACCAGCTTAGTAAAAAACAACAGCAAATATAATAAGTTTACGTTCTTAAGGCCAGCTTAAACATAAACAACACTGAAGTATTCGACTATGAGACCAGATGAAAAACACTGATATTGCATAAATATCAGTTTGAAGAAAATGACGTGAGGTTCAAAAATATTATTATAAAAACTGATGGAAAAAGAAATAAATAAATAATTTTCTTTTAGATCGGTAAAATCACATTGGTTGATCGCTAGGCGACTCTCTCTCTCTCTCTCTCTCTCTCTCTCTCAACGCCAGGGGCGAGTTCGAAGGGCGGACGAGGGAAAGGGAGAGAGAGAGAGAGAGAGAGAGAGAGAGAGAGAGAGAGCAGTGCAATAAAATTCTGCGTGATCTTCGTAATTGCCTTTCCTCTCTCTCTCTCTCTCTCTCTCTCTCTCTCTCTCTCTCACCACCTAGTTGCTATAATGCAGTTTGTGTATGTACATACATACTTACAAATATACGCACATGCGTATGCATAGCTACACTCACACATATTCAACAAGAATTTGTACAACAGAATCAAAACATCAAGACTCTCTCTCTCTCTCTCTCTCTCTCTCTCTCTCTCTCTCTCTCTCTCTCTCTCCTATATTCCAGCTTTAGTAAAAATTTTTATTTCCGATCATTATCTTTGCAAAAATATTTACTATTATTAATGTTGTAATAATATTGCATTTAATGATTCATACTTTAAGAGAGAGAGAGAGAGAGAGAGAGAGAGAGAGAGAGAGAGAGAGAGAGAGAGAGAGTACATGAGTTAGCTGTGGCCATAACAAGACCAAGGCGTCCTTCTGCTACGTAAATCTTCAATCTCTTTAACAGATGAACCGCCTTCCATTGTCTGGCGCCCGGTGATTTCAACAGAAAAGAAAATAGTAATCTGATGCTGAAAGACTGTAAATGGCCGGTTAGAGCCAGTGCACAATTACGGCATCGTATAGGCCAGGATTAGTACTCTATTATTCCTGGTGTATCGGTAGGGCGCTATGGGGGCAAGGCCTTGTATGGGGGTATGGAGGATCCCATACGATATGTTATGAGCGTATTGTTAGTAAAGAGTGTCCACTGTGACTTGACGTATAATTACAGAGTTTATTTCTTTACTTTTCACGACTGTAAAACTAGATTATCTTTTCATTCTCTTAGATTCGCTCCGCACTGGTTACACGGTCTGGATTAACTTTACCTATCATTTACCGTCTTCACATGATTAACATAGATATTTAACATTAAAAACAAACCTCACATTATTATTATTATTATTATTATTATTATTATTATTATTATTATTATTATTATTATTATTTTTTATTATTATTATTATTATTAATTATTATTATTATTATTATTATTATCAAAAATCCTCATAGTAGCACGAGTCTTCAAATGGAGAAACAAAACCATAGTTATGTAAATGTACATACTCGTATATTTAAATTTGAAATTTTAAAGTTTTTTATTTGAATATATGTACATTTGCATGACTGTGGATTTGTTTTTCCATTATTTATTATTATTATTATTATTATTATTATTATTATTATTATTATTATTATTATTATTATTAGTTTCGTCTGTCACAGTCCTCTAATTCGACTGGTTGGTATTTATAGTGTGAGGGGCTTCCAGGTTGCATCCTGCCTCCTTAGGAGTCTATCACTTTTTCTCACTATGTGCGCTGTTTATTTTATTATTATTATTATTATTATTATTATTATTATTATTCAGAAGATGAACCCTAGCCATATGAACAAGCCCACCAAAGGGGCCATTGACTTGAAATTCAAGCTTCCAAAGAATATTAAGGTGTTCATTAGGAGAGAAGTAAGAAATGAAAGGGAAATGCAGAAAGAAGATATCTCTTTTATCAAAGAGGAAAAATACATCAATAAATTGATAAATAAATAGAAATTTATTAAAATGCAAGAGAATAACATTAGATTAGTAATGCATTGCATCTTCGCTTGAACACATGTTTCATTGAAGAGATCAAAGAGAGACGCTGGAAAGGAAGCATGGCAGAATACAGATGAAATGAGACTCCAGTGGGACACGCAGTCCTAAGATCTGCTCTAGGCTTGAAAACGACAAAACAAAGGCTACAGATTGTCACACAGCAGCACATTTCTGTGTGCTACTCTCTTCCGTCCTGCCTACTTCATTTTATGTCTTTCCATTCTTTTCTTAACCAATCTAGAATCTCACGTATTACCATGGAATATATTTTGAAAAATC
>NC_061100.1:93718339-93725839 GCF_015104395.2 Macrobrachium nipponense | reverse complement strand
CAGCAACAACAACAATAGCAAAGTAGTTTATAGGCTAACTCCCTGAGCAAGCCAAAACAAACCTGCTTATTCCTTCACGGCTTAGCGAGCGCTAATGACTCAGAGAAACGCCAGTTGCAGATCTAATATTACCATCATCATGGACTTGCAATATAGGCGACTCAGAGAGTGCTAACGACCCGACCGTGGAATTAGCTTGAGATTAAGGTATGATATTTTTTGTCAGTCAACAGCCATTCGCCAGTTCTCCACCTATTATGTGCAGAGGGAAACCATCACCTATTACTGCAATGTTTTTGTTGGCAAACCTTTATCCCTTAGTAAGTCTCATTACAGATATTTGAAATTATATTGCGCGTTGATTTCGTCAATTCGTGTTCATATCCATCGCTTTTACAGCTACAAGGTGGAGCAGTTCATATGCGAGATAAATGCGTGAGAGGAGAAAACATTGAACGGGTCCGAGCAAGCTGGAAGCACGGATCACACCTTGTTAACTGTACATGAATATTTTCAAAACATCCGTGGCTTTAAATTCGCGATATTATAGCCTCGTTTCAATAACTTTACTGTTCAGATAATTACCATCAACGATAACTTTTAACTGCCTCTTTCGTTACCCGGAATATTAAGCGTATAATTAACGTCTGGTTTTCGAAAACTTTACAACTGGTTTCAAGAACCAGACAATTGCGAGTCGTTTAAAGGTTTGCCTAACACTTCTCTGGGTTTTATGAGCCAATTACCGCGGTCTGCAATGCATTCGTTGGTTTATTCATAAACACCATGATTCGCAGGAGTTTCGTCATGAAATCTTTTTGTGAGAGGTCATATCCTGAACATATGTCGAAAACCTTATAAAAAGAGTAAGTGTATATATATATATTATATATTATATATATTATATATATATATATATATATATATATATATATATATATATATATATGTATGTATATGTAGTATATATATATATATATATATATATATATATATATATATATATATATATATATATATATTTATATATATACATATATATATATATATATATATATATATACATATATATATATATATATATATATATACATACATATAACATACATACATACATACATATCCAATGTATCGCAAAGGAACACGTACTTGAGAATCTCCTTATATCCACGGTAGGAAGGTAAGTGAAACAGGGACTTGGAACAAGTACTTTTGTAGTATTTTTGTGTGTTTTTGTCGTAAAATAATGATGATGATGATGATGCGTGTGTTTTGTCGTGATGATTGTGATGATGATGATATCCGTGGCGATTCGAGAATCGGCGATGACAGCCGCTGGCCATGATAGTGACGGATGGACGACTGGCGCTACAGTAATATTACAGTTGTCGGGAGATATAATCATCATCGTCTCTCGCTGTTGGACAGTCTCGGAATTCGTAGCCATTTTAGATAGCAGCGGACTTTTATCATTTTGTGGGCGAGTCTGAAAATATTTTTGTCTGAATCTCAGGATGTTATTTAACCAAAGCAGGAGGAGAATGGATTCCTTTTTTCAGAATCGCTTTTAAAACCATAGTGCTCGCGCTCAGATAGCATCGATTTGCTGTTTTTAAGCTAAGGTGTTTAATCTTCTTGAAGATTCTATTCCTAGCAATTTATCAGTCTTAGAAATGTAAAGGCACCTCAAATGATAACCCCCAAAAATGAAAAGGACACTGGCGATAACAGATAAATTCTTCTATCAATCAACGTAGTCTACATATTTCTTCTTCATATGACCTTTACTCCATTGGATGGACAGGTACAGCTTGTCTATTTCTCAAGAAGCCCTTTCGAATGAGGCTAGTGGGCACATTCTCCTGTCTAAGTGCTTTATTATTATATATTATTATTATTATTATTATTATTATTATTATTATTATTATTGTAGTATTTATTATGTTTATTATTATTATCATTATATTACTAGCAATTTACCAATCTTTACTGAAAGCACATTCACCTGCTGCTTCATATAAGTGACTCGCTAGTGTTTTTTAACTATTATGTCATTGATGTTTACCCTATATTATTTTTTTCCAAATGAAAAGTCATATGTATAAAGAATTTATGTATGATAAATTCGTAAAGCAACTAAGTCTACGGGCATAGCAAGCCCCGTTTCACGGGCATACCCAGTCCCGTTTCATGGGCAGAACCAGCTCCGTTTCAGGGAATCCCTTCTCACCCCCACCCCCTTCGGAGGAGAGGGGGTGGGGGGAGAGGTAGGATGAAACCCCATTATAAACCATCTTGGGGGTCCCCACTGTAATCCTGACAAGTTTCATGGCCATCGGACCAGGCGTTTGGCCGTGATTGAATGACAGACGGACGGACAGACATAACGCCAATTATATTATAGTAAAATTATCATTACTATTATTACTGTTGTTGTTCTTCTAATGGGTCCACAATAATAATTAAAAAAAAAAGTGTGGACGGACGGGCCAATAGCCATCTCAATAGTTTTCTTTAAGAGGGACTTAGAGCTTCTATGGAATTCACGGCTGGAACATAGGAAGGGACTGTATACAGTAAGTCTGACAGTAACTCTCCCTTACACCTTCAAGGAAGAAATGGAGAATTTTGAAATCCAAATAATAAAAACAGACGGACGCTGCCAGACTCTAGTTAAAAAGTGAGCCAAGGTGAAAGGATGGATGGTTCATGATATCTCGTGCTGGTTCAGTCATGAACTGGCTGGTCGAAAGACTATGATTCAGAAATATCACGAGGAGGAGGAAGATGAAGGAGACCTAGATGTTGCCCGATAGATGGGATGGGAAAGAGGGAAGTTGCAATAGAAGGAGTGTGAGTGTAATGTGTACCTCCTATTCATGGGTAACATGAAGGTACTTGCCTTAGATGTTTTTTTTATTTTTATACAAAAAGGTTTATCTACGATTCACACAACGTTTGATATATATATATATATATATATATAAAATATATATATATACTATATATATATATATAATTTCATATATATATATATACATATATATTAGAATGTTTGTGCATGCTAAAATTCACGAGTATTAATCACTATTTCTTTCTTGCAGGTTCTGCTCATCGATTTTGAAGCCATAGCATCATGAAGGCCAGTAACAAGTTCTTTTTTTTTTTTACTTTTCATTCCGTATTTTCACCTGTTTAATCTTTCATTGATATGCATTGCTATACATTTCACAGTATTTCTTAAACTGTGTAAGTGATTGTTCATTAGGTAAATTTCTGAAACTCGTGGTACAATGAGTCTTGGAAACCTATGAAAAATCGCCGGCAACTTAAATCTATAAGAAATTCCCCAAGTCAAGTTCCTAAAGATGTATACGTACGTATGTACAATGTATGTATACACACACACACACACCCCCACACACACACACACACGCATATATGTGTGTGTGTGTGTGTGTGTGTGTGTGTGTGTGTGTGTGACGTCTTCTGGTCAGCACAGCGATATTGATGCGATCGGATTGACATTATTATTATTATTATTATTATTATTATTATTATTATTATTATTATTATTATTATTATTATCAATCTCAGACATTTGGGGCAGCCTGTGCAACAAACAGAAATGACTAGACGACTGTTTGTCAATGCGTGTATTTGTGCGTGTTTGTGTGTGTATTTGTGTGTCTTTGTGTGGGTTTGGGCACGGTGTGGTGTGTCCTTATATGTGCTTGTGCGCACGTGTGTGTGTGTGTGTACATTTTTGAGTGTTTGTGTGTGTATGGTGAATGTTTGTGTGTTTGTGTGAGTTTGCCGTGCCCTTGTTTGTATGTGTGTATTTATCTGTTTGTGCGTTAGTGTGTTTGTGCATGCTTGTGAGTGTGTTTGTGTGCTTTTTTATGTGTCTTTTAGCGAATTTGTGAGTATGTTTGTGAATGCTTGTGCATGTATTTGTGTTTGTAGTGTGTGTTTGTCCGTATTTGTGCATATTGGTGAGTGTGTTTGCGTGTATTGGTGCGTGTATATGCGTGTTTGTGAGCGGACGAATTCGCCAGATGGCGTGTCTGAGTGCTGTCATTAAAGAGCATTGCTTTCCTCGTCATTATCATCCTGTTGGTTGGCATTGCTTGGAGAGTGATTGCACGTCTTCTTCCTCTCTCTCTTTCTCTATCTCCTCTCTCTCTCTCTCTCTGAGCTAAAAGAAAAATCCTTCCTGCAATAAACTTGCATTCACCTTTTCGCCCCAAAAATAAAAGTTTAGATAAGGGGTTCCTTCTTGAAAGGGGGTAGGGTTGGGGAGCGGGATGGGGCGGGTGGGGGGGGGGGGTGGTGTTCCGTTCCAAGGACTTCAGATGAATTCGAATATCAGCTCAATTTTTTTTTCCAGCTAATGATGACTGCTTAGTAATTAACTTAGGTAAACTTTTTCAAATCTTTTTTTTTGGTATGATTTTCTTTCCTCTCGTTCTTATATCATATTATTCTTATTATTTTATTTATTATTATTATTATTCTTATTATTATTATTATTATTATCATTATTTTATTATTATTATTATTATTATTATTATCGGTGAAGAAATCCTTGGTAACCTTAGGTTTATTGTTCAATTCTCGTTTTTTTCATGAATTTCTTTCACTCGTCTTATATCATATTATTATTATTATTATTATTATTATTATTATTATTATTATTATTATTATTATTATCAATGGGGAAATCCCATGGTGGTGTAGTGAAATATATATATATATATATATATAATATATATATATATTATATATATATATATACATATTTACATACATTAGAATTTTCTAATATAGTCATATGTTTTACCCTTACACCACTGTGGGTTTCTCCACCATTTTAGTAACTCATACTAATATTATTATTATGATGATGATGATGATGATGTTTGTCGTTTATACTGTGACTCACTACGGTATGTCCTATTTTCAACTTTCTCTCGTTAATAATAAGCGCTGTCTAAGTATTAAACATACTATTAGATTCTATCAACAGTAACCAACAAAGAATTAAACCTTCCAGCGATGGAGAACAATAGCTAACAGAGAGTCCGTTTGTTTATTTCTGTTTAGTCTTCTCTCGTTTTAATAATCCTCGGAAGTATCTCTGAATAATACTAATAATAATAATAATAATAATAATAATAATAATAATAATAATATAATAATAATAATAATCCAAAGAAACCTCATAATCACATGAGTTAATAAAATAAAATGGAAAAGTAAATCCACAGTAATATGTCTGATCTGTTATTTAAAATACAAAGCAGAGAGCTTTCGAAGACCTTCCGGACGGTCCCCTCCTTGTCAATTCTGAATACAATTACTAACAGTGACCATACAAGAAACTCTGTTTTTTGACTAGTTTACAAAATAGCCTGTTTTTGATGATGTAGTTGGCTCTTCACGTTATCCCCTCGTTCTCGGCAATCCTGGCAAACCAGCTAATCGCCTAGATCTTCGAAGTGGCGGTTCGTCTCTTGAATCGTTTGATGTGTTGTCCATAGCAGTTGGGCGCCTGCAACTAGGGACACGGGATGGGTCTCTGTTACCTGAAGACGAAAGAAGATGAGGCAGCGGCAGTATCAGAGGTGGCTAGATTATTGGTGTATTACCATGCAACCTATATCTGTTATAATCTCTGATAAACTGACAACAAATTATTTCATTTAAAATAAATCTTCTTTGCGTAAAGGCTTTATTGCCTTCCATAGAGAGACCCCTGTTAATAATTGCTCCTTCAACTAAACCCTTCTAATACCTGTATCCTTACTATTGAAAATTACTTTTGACTCGTTCCAATTAATGCGGCGATCGTCATTTAAACTATGAGAGACTAGTGCATTATTCTCAGCATGCAAATTATAAGCTCTTTTGTGTTCATTGATTCTGATTGGTAGTCCCCACTCCCACTTTCTCCGTAATATTTCTTATCGCAATCCAGACAAGGTATTTGTCATAAACACCAATTTCTTTGTTAAAGCTTTGGTTGGAGTTATTATTTTGCATGAGACAGCCTTTGAGTGTATTCTTATAGTTGAATACCAAGTTGACCTTTTCTTCACCTTTTTCATTTACTGTTTTTTCTAATATTATGTAAGTTGGGATTAAATGGTAGGTTAGATACTTTTTTTGATTCTTTTTTGTATTCATATTGACTTTTTTATAGAAAATCCTTTTGGCTTTAGTGAAGGCATTATTTATGAAATTTTCTGGATAGCATAATTTTCCAAAACCTTCTTTATATGATTAAATTCGCTGTCAATATATTCAGGATCACATATTTTCAAGGCTCTTAGGATGAAATTTATCATTATATTTTGCTTTACTTCATTATTTATGAAAAGAAATAGAAGTGGACATAAGCTTCAGCATTAGTCACTTTTCTGTAAACACTAAATTTAAAACTAAATGTAATAGGGTCATGGTATACCAAACATCCAGAAAGGGCAGCTTATTTTCTACTTCATATTCTACTGTAAATTGATGGAAGGTAGTATGCTATTGGCAAATCTCAAAAACTGTTCGAAGTCTATTTGATTACCTTGGAAAATTACGAAGACATCGTCGACATATTCGTCTATGTGTCTCATCCACAATATTTTCATTCAACAATGAAGGCTATAAACAAAAATTTGGCGTAGCCATGGGTTCACCCTTCTTATCCCCCATACTTGCAAATTTATGCATGGAATTTGTAGAAACTGAAATCCTCTCCAAATGTGATCCAAATCTAAAACCACTCATTTGGGTCAGATAGGTCGACGATGTCTTCGTATTTTCCAAGGTAATCAAATAGACTTCGAACAGTTTTTGAGATTTGCCAATAGCATACTACCTTCCATTCAATTTACAGTAGAATATGAAGTAGAAAATAAGCTGCCCTTTCTGGATGTTTTGGTATACCATGACCCTATTACATTTAGTTTTAAATTTAGTGTTTACAGAAAAGTGACTAATGCTGAAGCTTATGTCCACTTCTATTCTTTTCATATCATGAAGTAAAGCAAAATCTATGATAAATTTCATCCTAAGAGCCTTGAAAATTATGTGATCCTGAATATATTGACAGCGAATTTAATCATATAAAAGAAGGTTTTGGAAAATTATGCTATCCAGAAAATTTCATAAATAATGCCTTCACTAAAGCCAAAAGGATTTTCTATATAAAAAGTCAATATGAATACAGAATCAAAAAAGTATCTAACCTTACCATTTAATCCCAACTTACATAATATTAGAAAAACAGTAAATGAAAAGGTGAAGAAAAGGTCAACTTGGTATTCAACTATAAGATACACTCAAAGGCTGTCTCATGCAAAATAATAACTCCCAACCAAAGCTTTAACAAAGAAATTGGTGTTTATGAAATACCTTGTCTGGATTGCGATAAGAAATATTACGGAGAAAGTGGGAGGTGGTACTACCAATCAGAATCAATGAACACAAAAGAGCTTATAATTT
>NC_061100.1:93688077-93717839 GCF_015104395.2 Macrobrachium nipponense | reverse complement strand
CTGAGAGATAAGTGCATGTATATGAGAGAGAAAGCAGAGACAGAGAGAGAGAAATGTATAGTACGAGAGAGAGAGAAAAAAAAGGATAATGTGTGTGTGAGAGAGAGAGAGAGAGAGGAGAGAGAGAGAGAGAGAGAGAAATGGACGGTGATTATATATGAAGTAGAAAGAGAGAGAGAGAAATGGATGGTGATTATATATGAAATAGAAAGAGAGAGAGAAAAAGAGAAATGGATTGTGAGTATGTGACAGAGAGAAAAAAATGGATGGTGAGTATGTATGAGAGAGAGAGAGAGAGAGAGAGAGAGAGAGGCCCTTTAAAACCATCCCAGCAATCACCCTTTAGGCACTTCACACCTGGATGGACACATAACACCAAATTGTAGAGCTCCAGGGAAAGTTTCCAGCCCACTCCAGTAACCAGAACTTGCAACTCTTTATAATGATTGTCTTTATTTTTTATATTGGTTCCCAGGTACAACATCACTGTTGTAGGCAAAGCTTCTTCTGTTAGTTACTGTATTACCGGGATATTATTAGGCCAACTAGCTTCTAGTAGTGTAGGTTGTGGACCCCTTGGTATAGAATATTCATTGATTCAGATTCAGTGGCTCCTATCTATTCTCATTCTGCAACTCACGACATTGCCTAGACTTTAAGATTTATATGTTTTGCTGACTTTCAAAACATACTTTTCTTTTCGAGTTGTAGAGATCAGTCTTATTGTCGAAAATCTCCTCTAGGCTGAGTTTTCCATTTCGAGACTGATATTTCGACCCTGGAATCTAAGACACAAACCCTATTTATTTTCCAGATCATCTCTTCGCACCGATGAGCCAGCGATACTCTCTCTACATCCGTCCAGAACATCACCACAGCGAGAGCGTCCAGAAAAGACAGGCGGATTACACGAGAGACATCAGCTCCTACGAAGAAGGAACCGAACCCATTCCAGAACCTGAGCCCACGAGGAGGGATGGTGACCACTCGGGTACGGAGAGTGACAGAGACAGATATATCCGCCACGATTCGATTGTTCGTTTTCCAGGAGAGAATGCTAATGATAGTGTCACCCCCGTTCCAGGTGATGCCCCTCAACAGCATTCTGGAAACATAGAGATTCTATCCTTTCACCCAGAGCAGCATAGTAGGCCTAACGCCCACTTCATTCCAGGGGCTAGCCACGAGGTTCCTCGTCCAGCGGGCCATGATATTCCAGTCTTCTTCGCAGGCTACGATCCAGAACTGCAACCCGGTTACGGCCACGACGAGGAACTGGAAGACAAAATGGACTCCTACGCTGTCCTGGACGAGTCGGTTTTCGAACACTCCGCCCAGACGTACGTAACACCAGCAACGCCCACGACAGTGCCCACAGATATTGGTGCCCGTGACGACTTAGCCGAATTTGCTCCTGAGAAGACTAGGATCACGAAGAAGCTGCTGGACAAACCAAAGAAAGTCATGAAGGTATGCCATCCTTTCCATGTCCTCAGTGCATGATTTTGTAATTTCATGAGTAGGTTTTTTTAGTTGTCTACAGTGGAGTTACGCTTTACTCTATCTGAACTCAACACTTGAAGATTTAATGTCGAAATTAGCTAAACATTGACCACTAGAACTGAATTGTTCGTTTCCTTATACGTTTTAATGTTGCATTTATCAGTTTGTGAATTCATGTGTTTCTAATACTTTACCTCCTCATTCTGCATTTTTTCATTACTTTCTGTTCCTGCTTTCGAATAAACACCATAATATTCTTTAGAAACTTGAATATCAAGCCAGTGGCCCTTTGGTGGGCTAGTTTGATATGAATAGGGTTCATCTTCTGAATAATAATAATAATGATAATAATATAGTAAGTGTAATCATAACAATACACAGTTGTCCAATCATACACAAACTTCCTTATCAGTAGCCTTTCAAATCCAGTGACACAGTTGCCATTTACATCAAGTATTTCATAGCCTATCATTCATATTTCAAACCTCCTACAGGTCATCAAGGCTTCTTCCGACGGGGAGTATGTTCCTCAGGAGGTCCCCGGCGTCATGCTGAAAACCATGAGTGGAGAAGAAGAAGCGTTCGTTCCAGCAGACCTCCTGGAAGACACCGAGAGGCTCATAACATCGGCTTCTGATCAGCAACCCTCCTACGTAGACCCTGCAGCCTCAGTGCCAGTGTCAAGGAAGGTGCTGAAGAGATATTTATAGAATCTGCTGGTCACTTTTTACCAGATATGTATATGTAGTTATAACCACAATGGCGTCTCTTGAATAGGGTTCATCTTCTGATTATAATAATAATAATAATAATAATAATAATAATAAAATAATAATAATAATAATAATAATAATAATAAAAACATCCTTAGTACAAAAAAGACAAGAGTAAGGGAAATATAGCCAGTAACTACAGGCTATCACCTGCCTACCAATAATGTGGGAAGTTACTAACAGGTATCATCAGTGAAAGGCTATACAACTACCTAGAGGAGACAAACACCATCCCCACCAACAGAAAGGCTGCAGAAGGAAGTGTAGGGGCACAAAAGACCAGCTCCTGATAGACAAAATGGTAATGGAAGAACAGTAGGAGAAGGAACAAAACCAACCTAAGCATGGCATGGATAGACTATAAGAAAGCCTTCGACATGATACCACACACATGGCTAATAGAATGCCTGAAAATATATGGGGCAGAGGAAAATACCATCAGCTTCCTCAAAAATACAATTGCGCAACTGGAATACATACTTACAAGCTCTGGAATAAGACTAGCAGAGGTTAATATCAGAGAGGGATCTTCCAGGGCGACTCACTGTCCCCCACTACTCTTCGTAGTAGCCATGATTCCCATGACAAAAGTACTACAGAAGATGGATGCCGGGTACCAACTCAAGAAAAGAGGCAACAGAATCAACCATCTGATGTTCATGGACGACATCAAGCTGTATGGTAAGAGCATCAAGGAAATAGATACCCTAATCCAGACTGTAAGGATTGTATCTGGGGACATCAGGATGGAGTTTGGAATAGAAAAATGCGCCTTAGTCAACATACAAAAAGGCAAAGTAACGAGAACTGAAGGGATAAAGCTACCAGATGGGAGCAACATCAAACACATAGATGAGACAGGATAACAAATACCTGGGAATAATGGAAGGAGGAGATATAAAACACCAAGAGATGAAGGACACGATCAGGAAAGAATATATGCAGAGACTCAAGGCGATACTCAAGTCAAAACTCAACGCCGGAAATATGATAAAAGCCATAAACACATGGGCAGTGCCAGTAATCAGATACAGCGCAGGAATAGTGGAATGGACGAAGGCAGAACTTCGCAGCATAGATCAGAAAACCAGGAAACATATGACAATACACAAAGCACTACACCCAAGAGCAAATACGGACAGACTATACATAACACGAAAGGAAGGAGGGAGAGGACTACTAAGTATAGAGGACTGCTTGTCAACATCGAAAACAGAGCACTGGGCAATATCTGAAAACCAGTGAAGACGAGTGGCTAAAGAGTGCATGGGAAGAAGGACTAATAAAAGCAGACGAAGACCCAGAAATATACAGAGACAGGAGAAAGACAGAAAGAACAGAGGACTGGCACAACAAACCAATGCACGGACAATACATGAGACAGACTAAAGAACTAGCCAGCGATGACACATGGCAATGGCTACAGAGGGAGAGCTAAAGAAGGAAACTGAAGGAATGATAACAGCGGCACAAGATCAGGCCCTAAGAACCAGATATGTTCAAAGTACGATAGACGGAAATAACATCTCTCCCATATGTAGGAAGTGCAATACGAAAAGTGAAACCATAAACCACATAGCAAGTGAATGCCCGGCACTTGCACAGAACCAGTACAAAAAGAGGCATGATTCAGTAGCAAAAGCCCTCCACTGGAGCCTGTGCAAGAAACATCAGCTACCTTGCAGTAATAAGTGGTACGAGCACCAACCTGAAGGAGTGATAGAAAACGATCAGGCAAAGATCCTCTGGGACTATGGTATCAGAACGGATAGGGTGATACGTGCAAACAGACCAGACGTGACGTTGATTGACAAGGTCAAGAAGAAAGTATCACTCATGATGTCGCAATACCATGGGACACCAGAGTTGAAGAGAAAGCGAGGGAAAAATTGGATAAGTATCAAGATCTGAAAATAGAAATAAGAAGGATATGGGATATGCCAGTGGAAATCGTACCCATAATCATAGGAGCACTAGGCACGATCCCAAGATCCCTGAAAAGGAATCTAGAAAAACTAGAGGCTGAAGTAGCTCCAGGACTCATGCAGAAGAGTGTGATCCTAGAAACGGCACACATAGTTAGAAGAGTGATGGACTCCTAAGGAGGCAGGATGCAACCCGGAACCCCACACTATAAATACCACCCAGTCGAATTGGAGGACTGTGATAGAGCAAAAAAAAAAAAAAAAAAAATAATAATAATAATAGTAATAATAATAATAATAATAATAATGGATTTGATGGTCTCTACGAAGACTTGGATCCAAATGCAAGATATATGAAGCAGTTCTGATGCCCGTAGCAGGATTTGTACCCACATACAGGTTATCAGAGTGAGGTCATGTTGCTGACCTGACCTCGAGAATTCGAGGAGTTAAGAGGACATTGTGGTTATCGCAATTACATACGAAAGATATAACTGCTTGTTCAGTTAGTTTTGATTGGTTTATCTATGTCTTCTCTTTAGCTCAGGAAAGTAATTCTTCACAGCATGGCCAAAAAATAAGGAAAAAAGTATAGAAAATTGAAAAGGGCAATAAAAAGACTGGTTCCTCACTGCAGCACAAAGTAATCAATAAATGGTCAAACGGTTAAAGTTTATGGAAATATGCATTAGCCATTGTTAATGGTAGGAATGAACTAGTTCATGGTTGCAAAATGGTGAAAGCTTGGGAGGAGTCTGGAAAAAATTGTTAGTGGTATGAAGGAACTTGTTTGTGATTGAGAAAAAAAAAGGAGAAAAACCCTGCGCTTACCAACACTCCTCCAGCGAGTTAACGAATTCGGTAAACTTCTGTTAATGAGGTTTAAGGTCCTTAACCCTGTAGCGTCTCCTATAATGCTTGAAAGCAAAAGCGAAGGGCAAAGAAAAAAATACGACACTGAAGTTCATGTAATCCACATACTACATGTAATTACCCAATTTGTAACGCCAGTTTGCTATTGCGTATAAACGTGTAAAACCGGTCAATTCATATTATCGTTATTATTATTTCCTTTGCAGCCTCCAATGAGGGGGATGCCCTATCAGTTTGGCTGGATAGTGGACGACGAAGCCACAGCCAACTACCAAACGAGACAAGAAACGGGAGACAGCAATGGAGTCGTGACAGGTTGCTACCAGGTAATTCTATCATATTAAAGTAACGATTGGTATCATACTCTTCAAGAATACTATAGTAGATTCACATCAACCGTGCATTACGACGCTCCTGAGTGGCTGTTGATAAGCCAATCACAGGGGTGGAAACTCGCAGTCTCTCGAGAGCGTTCACATAGGCAGGATGTATGTTACACCTCTCCTGAAAGACGTATCCCTCAGGAGGCGAGATAGAACATACATCCTGCCTATGTGAACTCTCTCGAGAGACTGAGAGTTTCCAGCCCTGTGATTGGCTTATCAACAGCCAATCAGGAGCGTCGTAAGGGAATGGCCTAGACGTCAAATGCACGGTTGATGTGAATCTACTATAGCTTTAGAGTTTATACACTAATAATGATTCAAAGAAATGCAAAGTCTTCGTTAGACAAAAATTGTCGTTTATTCCTCTCGGGTTCCTACAGGTCCTGGATCCAAACGGCGTCGTCCGCACCGTTATCTACCGTGCGGACGAGAACGGATTCCGTGTCCTGTCCCTCTCCAGGGGCCCCGACAAGACCCCCTGCCCCGGTGGGTATCATATCCTCTTCCCCTTGAGAGTGCCAAGGAGTCTTTAGACTTAGGATTTAGGATTTGTCAGGACGTCAGTGGCCAGACGCAGCTCAAGTTAGGATTTATTCAAGAGATATTTAAAATTATGACTATCTGAAGGTTTTACTTTTCATTCTATGATCAAAATTGGTGAATATCTGAATTATCAATTTTTTTAAATATATATTCAAAACTGGCGACTATCTGAAGGGTTCAGTTTCTAAATATATATATATATATATATATATATAGTATATATTTATATATATAATAATTATATTATAATTACATAGATATATATAGATATATATATATATATATATATATATATATATATATATTATATATATATATTCAGAATTGGTAACCATCTGAAAGGTTAATTTTTTAAAATATTGATTTTTATCATATTCTTCGCTTCTAAATATTAGTTTTAAACTAATTCGTCTATTTACTGATAGAATAAATTAGGCCCACTATTTACTATGATAAATTAGATTGCTGATTTGTTAGAATAAATTAGGCATACTGATATGTTAGAATAAATAAGTCCTACTGATTTATTAGAATAAATTAGGCCTGCCGATATACTAGAATAAATTAGTCCTACTGATTTATTACCCTAGAATAAATTAGTTCTACTGAATTAGTCTTACTAATTTATTAGAATGAATTAGGCCTGGTGATATACTAGGATAAATTAGACATACTAAATAAATTAGTCCTAGTGACCTATTTAAATAAATTAAGCCTGCTGATATACTAGGATAAATTAGTCATACTAATTTATTAGAATAAATTAGTCCTACTGACTGAATAGAATACAAGAATAAATTGGGCCTACTGATTTACTAGAATAGTAGAATAAATTAGCCCTACTTCTTTATTATGATGAACTAGGCCTACTAAGTTTACAACAACGAGAAATGGATAGAGGGTTTATCTGAACTAATAACTAAACCTCTTCCCCAGCAATTTATAACCCACAGAAGGAAACCAACCTGGGGGATTAATAAAGCAATGCCGCCCCCCAAACCCCACCATACAGTCACTCCCCAGTAGAGGACTATTTTGTATATTCAAGGACCTTCCCACAACCCCCAGTACCCCATTCCTACCCAGTACCCCCCTTTCCTACCCCGCCCTCAGCCAAGGACGACAACACCCCACCAGGAATGAAGAACCGGGAGACGACTTTTTTTAAACAAACGACCTCTACGTGAAATGGACCACTTCATTCATTTACTGCTAATACGTTCATGGTTTTTTTTAACATAGAGCTACAGGTAGCTCGGCGTGTAAGCGAAACTGCAAGATTTTTTAAAGGTAAAAAATTGACGATTTTGATATTGCTAAAGATAGCTCCTATACGTAACGGAACAGGAGCACCAAAAGGGGGACATTGACTTGAAATTCTTAAACTTCCAAAGACTATTATGGTGTCCATTAGGAAGTTGAAAACGCAAAGGGAAATATAGACAGGAAGACGTTAGTGGTATGCAGCTTTGATGCTGATGTCCTTTTATGTCTTTAAATCTTCAGCTGAAATCTGGAAACCCTTTATGGATAGATTCAACAGACTATAGTAAACCCAAGATGACTCCAAGGAAATCAGACTGCAAAGGAAAAGGCGATAAATGGATAGTTAAATATGAGAGAATGAAAGATAAAATCGATACTCTTGAATTTAAGAGTACTGGTTCTATTTCCTATTCCCTCATGTTTATTCATTTACAACCTTTTCCTGTAGCTTTCTCTCTGTGAGATGATTCCCTATGTAGCCTTCTTGATTTTATTAAAGTTTGTTGACTCTTTTCCATTAGGGTTTCTAATTTAAGACTTAAAAAAAATAACAATTATTCTAGCAAAACTAAGACAGGAATACATCACACAACATTAATTTCTTTAAAGTAAGACAGAACCCATTTTCATCTACTCATAGTCCAGAGCTACCAAATGCGTCCAGGGAACTATTGCTAGCTTAGAGATGAGTTCACACTACGATCTAACTTATCATATACGCGTGTAGGCAACTCATCGCACACACATTACAAACAGGTTGAATACAAGTCGATGATTTATTGTTAGTCTTCATTGGTGCTTCTGAGATATACAGCATTGGCCAAAGATTCGTACTCCACTTGTTGTTATTGCATTGTCTTCAACTTGTTTCTGATGTGTGTGAGAAATTTCCAACATGTGCCTATGAAATGTTTGATGGTAATGTTGAATTAATTGATAAGAATTCCATAAACGAAGCTAGGCATATATCTGATCTCAAAAGTAAACAATAGAGTTTGAATTGATAAAATCTTTTGAATTAGAGTCTTAATTCACATGAACATGCAGGAGAGATAAAGGCAAAAGTCAGTTAATCATTGGGCATATGCAATGACATTTTCAGTATCCTGTTTGTAAAAAAAAATCAATTCCTTGACTGGTGGATGACGGCTGAGTAAGTAAGAACTTGTTACCAAGAGATGTTTCCCTCTCTCTTTCTCTTGTGTAACTCTTGATTTTGGCATGTGATGTAAATATCTTCTCTTGCAGCTTCAACTCTGATTCTTGTTCCATGATATGCGGACATGGTTGAAGTAAACACTGGTCTAACTCTCTAATTAATATTTCATTTCACGATATTCTCCTACGTATGATGTGGCAGTTGCAATTCAAAAGCTTTTTCCAAGGTCTTCATATCATTCTCTTCTAAGTACAACAGGTCTCAAGATGATAAAGATAGCATTGGTGTTAGTTCACCAGGTTAGCTTGCGCCTAATGGGTCGAATTCCATCTGGAAACTGAGCACATCTGTGATTATGACTGATTTTTCGGTTTGCATTTACTCTCTCATTTCATTCATCTGACTTCACAATTTGGAATTTCACGACAAATCCTCACACTCAGACCCTCAACTTCCAATAATTTGAACTTTCATGGTTTTATTTAAAAGCTGAAGGAATATGGATGATACTGCGATGATATATGTATGTATGTATGTATGTATTGTTTAATTTCTGATCTTCAGGAAACATAAATTTAAAGATGGGTATATTTAAACCAATGGTTTCCGTAAATAGTCCTCCTTGACTGGTGGACTTAAAGATAACACCGTTTGGTTTGAAGTTATTGTTTTCTCCACTGACTAAATTTTTACACTGGTAATATTACCACTCGAATCCATATTCTGCTCAAAACCAAATCGATGAAAGTTTAAACACCATTCCCTTTAAGACACGACTTTGGCTTCCCTTCCAGAAACACTCCCTTCTGGTTCACTGGTTTCCCCTTCCAAGAATATCCCCTGTGGGCTCAATTGCTTCCCCTTCCGAAAATATTCCCTGTGGGCTCAATTGCTTCCCCTTCCCAGAGCACTCCACATGTACTGATCACCTTCCGAGGATCCAAAGCTTGTAAAATTTAGTCTCGTTTTTCTTGGAGTGTAAACAAAAAAAAACACTCAAAGCTTCGGTTCTAGTCTACTTCCATTTCCTTAAAATTGAGCTCGTCACTGTTCCATCTATATCCAATCTTCGTTTTTAAAAACCCTTGCTTATTTCTTGTGTTGTTGGTAATTGTGAAATTGTATGATCTATCTTTTTAACAGTTTTGTGATATTTCTTTGGAGCTGGAGCGACTTATGCCTCCTTATAAATCTCCTCTTAGTTGATAGTTCGAATTTTATATAGCTGGTGATCAAAACAAGTCTATCACTTTCACTTATTGCTTTAAACTAATGAATTAACTTCAGTTCAGCACTATAGTAGTCAGGCAGTAGAGGTTATCATGCCTATATGTAAATTAAACACATCACCTCAGCTACATTAGTGATTAACCCTTTGAGTACATGTAAAATCATTTTAGAATAATCTTAGTTAAGCTCTACATCCCACACACAAAAAAAATGCCATTCAAAATAAGTTAAATAATAGTATCTAAAATACTGAAAATGTTCTAATCTCCTCTCCAACGGTGTTGCAGGCCTAGACGACGCCACTCGATCCCCTGTCCCCTCCAAAGCCCCAACTCCCAGTCCCTACAGTCAATCGGGATCAGTCTTTGCAGGCAATACTGGCAGCATTTCAAACGCCCAGCAGGGCACATTTAATCAAAACGTCCACTACCAGTCATCCTCCGCATCAGCATCCTCCTCTAGTCAGTCGCATAACAGTTCCAGTCAGTCGAGTCATTTTGGCTCCTTCAGCGGTAAAAACGGCCTTTTCGAGCAGCCTTCGTATGCCAGAACTCTTGGCCCAAAAGCCCAGCAGTCAATAGCAGCAAATCAGTACAACCTCCAAGGATCAGCACAGCAGGCGTGGATGGCAGAGTACCTCCAAAACATCACGAAGAACCTCTATAGTTCTTTCACCAACTCCTCTACCGTTTCAAACACGAACCATTATGGAGGTCAAAGCGAAGGAGCACTCGTCAATTTCCCGTTCGTTCTCATCCCCATCTCGACATTTCTCGACCTCCAGAAGACGGGGGCCATTGGACAGGACATTCAGAGTTACGGTGCTTTTATTGAACCCCAACAAGGTCAAGCACAGCTGTCTCAGTACCTTCAGCAACAACAGCAACAGCGACAGCAACAGCAACAGCAGAAGCAGAAAGCTCATAGTGAGACTACACACCATACAACGTTCAACACCTACAACACAACGAAATCTGAATCTCAGCAAAAGTCACAGAAATCGCAAGGAGTAAACACTGTAAACTACCAAGGATATGGTGTTCCTCACCAAGGCAGGCAGCCAGCCAAACAAGTTGCTCAAGGGCACCAGTATCAAAGCCATCAGTCATCAGAGTCAGCTAAGTCCAGCAGCAGTAGTTCAAGCAGCAGCTCCAACTCAGCTTATCATAGTAATTTTGCAGGAAATCAAGGTTACCCATCTGGGTCTCAGTTCAACCAAGCACAACCAGCAGCAAGACAACCAGCAGCAAGACCACCACCAGCCACAAGCTACAGCTCAAAGCCTAATCCCAGAGTTCCTGTTTTGAGTTATGGACCTCCTCAGACGCACAGCACTCAAGCACCCTATGTACCACAAACTATACGACCAATTACTCAAAAACCAGTAGTGACCAGACCTCCTCTGCCAGTTCCAACACCACAGCCTAGTCAGTATAGGCCTATCAAGCAAAACATCCCTCAGGTGCAGGCAACTCAAAGCTACGGCCCCCCACCTTCTAACAGTGGAGCTTACGGAGCATACTCGTCGCAAAGTTCTGAGTCTTCCCAGCAGTCGGCATCATCTCAAGAAAAGCAGGCTTCATCTAGCAGCTCAAGTTTCGGCGGTGGAATAGCCTCTCAGAGTTACCAGTCATCTTCATCAAAAGAGGCCAAAGACTCAAAGAGTTCTAAGGCCTCCTCATCGTCCCAGTATGCTTATAACACTGGAGCAAGTGGAGGTGCTGGTAGTCAGTATGCATCGCAATCAAAGTCATCCTCTTCCTCTTCATCATCCTCATCAACTGCTTCATCATCACAGAAAAGCTTCAGCAGCTTCAGCAATGCAGCAGGTAGTCATGGCGCACCAAATTTCCTGCAGACACATTCAGCACAAGGATTCCCAGGCTACCCTGAGCTCAGACCATCATCTTCTACTGCCGCAGCAACGTATGTACCCTATGGCCCCTCCCAGGAAAGTTCAACTTTAGCCCCCACTAGTTCCAATTCCATTCCAAAGCCAGCACTGAGTAAGCCTGTTCCTCAGCTCTCTTATCAACAGCCAAGTCCAGTAGTCTCAGCAGAAGCCAATGCTTATGGCTCATCAAGTCCCTCGTACAATGATGATTACGATTCAAGTGAACCAGGTCCTGCTTTTGCAGCACCAGTGCCAGAACCTAACATTGATAACACAAACAGTTGGATTCCACTGCATGACAATACACAAGAGAATCATCAGAATCTAAATATTCCAGGAGCCTACTACGGTCAGAACAATGTTGCCTCCACTGCGGCAACTTTTATTCCAGCTCAGCAATTCAACTCGGCTCAGTTCCCACAGAACGTTGGAGGAGAAGGTGGAAACGTCTTCCACTACTCCTCCTCAAGCCAGAGCTCTCAAGAACAGAGTAGCTCTCAACAGAACCAGCAAGAATCCAGTTCTTCTTGGAGTTCTTCAGGAGCAATAAACCCACAGCTATTTTTCAGCAAGGCAGTACATCAAGATGGCCACCCGTCCCAGAAACAGCCCAGACAGCTTCCAGGGCACCAGTTGTATCAGGTTCCCTCCTGAGCTGCTGACCAAGCCGGGCAATAGCTGGCAGAAAAGACGCATATCAAGTCATACTCATTATGTTAATAATTATCGTACATTCTCCACACGTTCTGCTTCTGTCTGTTCTGTTATGATAAGGTTCATAGGACATACGTATTATTTTTTACCAGT
This sequence comes from Macrobrachium nipponense, assembly GCF_015104395.2. Taxonomy (NCBI): domain Eukaryota; kingdom Metazoa; phylum Arthropoda; class Malacostraca; order Decapoda; family Palaemonidae; genus Macrobrachium; species Macrobrachium nipponense. The sequence goes on along the minus strand of NC_061100.1, from coordinate 93,705,480 downwards.
TAGGTATAGTAAGATATTCTGGCATGTTTTTCATCTTTTATTATTCAATAGGATTTTTGGATAAACTCATTTTATGTCAATAAGATGCATTAGCTCAAATATTCTACTATACGCCTCTCTTACCCTTTTGTATATACACATGCCTTGGTGTTAACCATTTGTACTTGTGTTTAGAGATATATATATATATATATTATATATATATATATATATATATATATATATATATATATATATCCTTTAGACTTGTGTAGTGTTTCTTATACTTCACTACCTGCTTTGTGTCCTAGTCAAATTTTTTTTTTATTGTGTTATGGTGAATCTTTTCTTTAATTTTTTTTACAATAATATATATATATATATCACATTCTGAGATGAATAAAAAAGACGCAGTTTATATATTTGTACAAATATAACTAAACAGTATTTTTGTAAACATGACATTTGAAAAAAAAATATAGTTGTAATTTATATAAAGTGTAACATTATATATATTACGTTTCCCATACTTCAGTATTAATAGTTTTAAATGGGATTATGCTCTACTGATGAATGTCCAGTGTAAATTAAGAGATATTCTTGTGAGTAAATTTATACGAAAAAATGTATTTTAATCGTTGCACCCCTTTTGTGATAAAGTTAATATATAGAGATATATTAACTTTTCTCCGGCCTTGTTTGGAATACTACTAATCTCCATTCAGTGTTAATTGTCTTCTGGTGCTGAATCGCATCTCAGACTCTTGGGTAAAGTTATGTCACCATTCGAGTTCATTTTGACAGCTCTTAATGTTTGAATCTTGCCAACGAACCTAAAGTGAGGTCATTAGGTATGTTGCAAAAAATGCACTGCAATGTCAAACATCATCTGTATTAATCTCCACACTGACCCGGGTGACTTTGTTAGTAACGCTATAAGCAGCATCTGCATATGGTATTGCAAAACAAAGAGTGCAATTCTATTTCCTTGCATCAAATTGAATACGGTCAGTTTTCAAGGAGTTTTATATTGGTTAAGACTAAGATGCGCAATAGTTAGCCTATTGCACCAGTGGAATCTTCTAATCTCAGATTGTTTAAGCGAGTAGTAAATCCATCCGTGCTGACGTCTCCTGAATTTCAGGTTTACCGGTTTTATCATCTGTTCGTATATATTTATTTATCTATCACCTTTACCTGTAACACACTCTCTCTCTCTCTCTCTCTCTCTCTCTCTCTCTCTCTCTCTCTCTCTCTCTACAGGCTGATTTCCCTTTCGAGATCTGAATAACGGAAATATATATTATATATATATATGTAATATATATATCTATTATATATATATATCAATATATATATATAGAATTAATATATCTATATATATAATTATTAATATAGATTATATATCTATATATATTATATAATAGTATATATATATATATATATAATATACATATTATATATTATATATAATATATATATATATAGGTTAGATTACAGTTTAGTTGACCGGACCGTGTAACACCATTTTGCCCGGTCCATAATCCCTCCGCCAAGGTAAGTAGTTCTCGCAGATGACCCGCAGCCTACCAAACGACCCCAGCCGACCAAACCCGAACCCAACCCACAGGGACCGAACCCGAACATGCATCAACATGAAAGCCGATTCTCTTCGATATTTTTAATCTTGCCCAACTAATCTTTAGGGACTCCAATTATTTACAGTATTCTTTATTTTCAACCCATGCCCAACTGAATGTAATGAGCTCCATTTTTTTTTTCCCTTCGTTATTCTATTTTTTTTTTCCATGCTTCGCCCAATAATTTGCAGGAGTTCATTTTTTTTTTTCATTATTCGATATTTTTGACTCTTGCCCACGATAGTTTTACCCGTGCCAACATAATCTGTAGGATACATTTTTTTCCACATTATTCGATATTTCTTTCCTTGCCCAAACTCATCTGTATGACCTACATTTTTTTACATTCTTCGATACATATTTTCCAGGTACTAGTTATCCGCTAGGATAACTAGTACCTGGAACGGACCTTTTCTCGCCTTTCCTCGACCCTTCAGTCTGTTCCTGCTTCTCAGCCAGTTCAGTGTTTCATCATGTCTTCTGCCGACAATTTGTCTTGTTCCGCACACGTGGCGTTCGCTGCCGCCGTTCCAGTCACGCTGGAAGACATTTAACATTTTGTGTCAAGACGAATCGATCCCTAGTCACTTATTTAATGAAAACAGGCCTTTACTGGGAGGATTTTAGTGGCGTGTGCAAGGCCTGTAATGAAGGCACCGTCGCCTCTTCAAAAAAGGGGGGGGAACACTTTTCAATGGCGGTGCAACGAAAGGCAGGCTGCCGCAAATACATTTCGATTCTCCACGGGTCATTCTTCTCGGGGTCCATCTCTCCCTGAGAGCATCTTAGTGCTCATCCACGGCTGGGTTCACGACGCTTCCCAGAAATATATGCAACTAAATCTGAGGATCGGCTCGCCCAACACTCTTGTCGACTGGTTTAATTTCTGCCGGACGTTTGTGTTGATATTCTGGTGATGGACAATAGGAAAATTGGCGGACCTGGTCACGTGGTCGAGATTGACGAGTCCAAGTTTGGTAGAAGGAAATTCAACAAAGGCAGACGTGTCGATGGTTGTTGGGTTCTCGGCGGGATTGACCGCCACACAAAAGAAACATTTTTTCAGGTTGTACCAGACAGGACTACAGAAACACTTCTTCCTATTTATTGATAACATACATCCTGATTCAATTGTCATTTCTGATTGCTGGAAATCATATCACACTTTAAGTCAACATTTCAAATCACACAAAAACATTAATCACACATTGCATTTTGTAGACCCACACGAGAAAAACATACACACAAAACACCATAGAATCTACTTGGCGGGTTTGAAACGAAATGTCTTACCTAGAAGTGGTACAGTAAAAAAATTTGTATAATTCATATTTCGCTATGTATTGTGTAAAAAAACGTTACCTAACTCAAGTTGATTGTCCTTTTAAAGCATTCTTAGATTTAATTAAACGTGTATATCAATTAAATAAAAAGTAAGTTTCAACACCGCCAAATTGCCAAAAGGAAGGCAATATCGCTGAAAACAAACAATCACGAGACGTCGCTCCCGCTGTACAAAACGGATTCGTCACCTCCACCCGTGCCTCGTCCACAAATTCCCCTTGTTCAGTCATCTCGGCAACAACCGTCCGCCAAGAAAGAAAAAAAATCCTCTACCCAGAAGATTTCAGCGACTCCGATTTCTCTTGTTAAGTTCTTTATTTCTGGGGGGGGGAGGGTGGACCGGCCAATCATCGGACGACTAGCAACATCTCCAAGGTAAGGTTATCAATGTAAATGCACGTTATTTTCATTATTTTGACAAAATTAAGCACGCCATTGTTATTTCCGCTTTGCTGAAGTCAGGGGACGATCAACACATCCGAACATTCACGTCCGCTAGAAGTCCACGTGTTCGAACGCAGTCCATGTGTTCGAGCAAACAATTTGGCCTTGACTTTAACCAATGTATTCTCGGAAATATTCATCTTGTTTAGTTATCAGTAAGGATATACGGGTGCCAGCCATATGTATGGACAAGTTATATAGGTTAGATATTTATAACTGTTAACTTACTACACAGGGGGGGTCCGGGGGGCGAGGGGGGCAAGCCCCCCGGCCAGGTAAGGACATGCAGACTTAGTTTGGTTAGGTCGGTTCCTTTGGTTAGGTAGCAATCAGTGTTAGTATACTATACTGGGGGGTCCAAGGGGGGCGAAGCCCCCGGCTAGGTAATGGACGTGGAGACTAACTATGGTTAGGTTGGTTCCTTTGGTTAGGTAGCAATCACTTAATATACTATACGGGGGGTCCGGGGGGCGAAGCCCCCCGGCCAGGTAAGGGCACGCGGCCTAAGTTTGGTTAGGTTGGTTCGTTTGGTTACGATCACCAGAGCTCCTACAGTTTAGTTGGAACAGGAGCTCCTACAGTTTAGTTGGGACAGGAGCTCCTACAGTTTCGTTGGAAAGGGAGCTCATACAGTTTAGTTGGCCACTGGTTTTTTTTTTTGCTAGGGGTTTCGTGGTTTTTATTGTTCATTGCCGTCGTTCGGTTAGCCTAACACAACGGGTGACGGGACCTCCTACATTTTTGTTGGTACGTGAGCTCCTACAGTTTACTTGGCAAACGGGTTTTCGTCTGCTAGGGTTTTGTTGTTTTTCCCCCCACCCAAAAAACCCCGGTTTCCCAATCCCGGCTCCCCCATTACCGTTTTCATTTACTCGTATGTACTCCCCCACCCACCGGTCAGTTTTCAGGAGTTTTATCTTGGTTAAGACTAAGATGCGCAATAGTTAGGCCTATTGCACCAGTAAAGGAAATCTTCTAATCTCAGATTGTTTAAAACCGAGTAGTAAATCCATCCGTGCTGACGTCTCCTGAATTTCAGGTTTACCGGTTTTATCATCTGTTCGTATATATTTATTTATCTATCACCTTTACCTGTAACACTCTCTCTCTCTCTCTCTCTCTCTCTCTCTCTCTCTCTCTCTCTCTCTCTCTCTTTAGCAGGCTGATTTCCCTTTCGAGATCTGAATAACGGAATATATATAAAAAAAATAATATATATATATATTTTATATATATATATATATAGTATATTATAATATATATACTATTGTCTAATTGATTTATAATAATAACACGACAGCCAATAAGGCCAAGTTTTTTAAAAGTATATTTTACAGGTCACGGAACAATTTCAGGCTGTGACAGAGATCTTCGGCTGTAGTGCTATTTTCGTAGTGTGTCAGAATACTTATACTTAAGAATAAAGCCTTAACTACATTCCAATAATGAACGAAGAACAAATCTAAGTAGAATAGTAACATTCAAACTTTCATTAAAAATTAACCTAGTTATCCAATATATCCATTTTCTGCTAAACCATTCCGGTCTCGGTTTTCTATACCTTATTGGATCCTAGACCGATGTAGACGGTGCCAGACCATAGCGATGTCTATTATTATGCATTTGAATTTTAGCTTCATATTTGATTACTCTCTCTCTCTCTCTCTCTCTCTCTCTCTCTCTCTCTCTCTCTCTCTCTCATTGGTGATTAGTAGTGCTTCTCATCTGGCTGTAGACCTACCAATCTCTCGCTGGCTTCCCAAACCTGCTTTGCTAACTCTTCGTTGTTGAGAAGGGCGTCTGCCGTAGAAGAGACCTGGAATTAAATATAAAGACTGACTTTAGACGAATAATAATAATAATAATAATAATTAATAATAATAATAATAATAATAATAATAATAATAGCGCTTATGTCATGAAATGTGCACAACTTTTCTGGCCGTTGCTGTATTAATTAGTGGTGGTCTTGGCGCTCCTCACTCTCTGACAGTCGTGGATTCGTCGTCACAGATTTTAAAATTATTTGCGTATCGGAAAGACTCTGAAAATAAGACATCTCATTAAATGAGCATTTCATTTTTATAGTGAGCACAAAATAATCATTTCTGGGACGTATCATGACAATTGAGTTTTTCTATTATTATTATTATTATTATTATTATTATTATTATTATTATTATTATTATTATTATTATTATTATTCAGAAGATAAACCCTATTCATTTGGATCAAAGCCCACGAAAGGGGTCACTGACTTGAAATTAAGCTTCCAAAGAATAGAGAGAAACAGGTCATTAGAAATACTGAGAGATGAGATCGTTTATTAGAAAAACAGATAAATAAACAGACCGATAAATAAATTTTAAAAAATATGAGTAAAACATTAAAATATTGTTATGTTGCGTATGCCTCGTGTCTGTTTGATTTCCACAGTGACCACACCAAATCTAGAAGTCTGTTCGTGTCCATAAGCCAATCATACTCCATAAAGGTATGATTCCTCGTCTGTTCACTTCTTACACTAATACTTCTTTTATTTTCCTAGACTGTAAAACGAACCTTGCACTCCTCGAAGTACTTTCCAGTGGTGGTCCCACCTTCCTCGGAGGCTGCTACGTATACAACAGTCTGTGCCCCCTGGACCTCAGTCTGGTTTGGAGAAAAACGTTGGACAAATGAATTGGAGACTTTGGAGTTGCTAGATAGACTGATCAGGCTAAGCACAGGGATGCCACTTTCGGCCATTCAATGCTCAAGACAGCGACACAAATGTATATATATAACAAGGAGTGATTTTGACCTCCAGCTTACTCGGGAGGTGAGGAAATGGAAGACCACAAATGTAAAGTCAGAAATATGCGGTCAAAATATGTGAGATTAGAAAACGTGAAATCAGAAAGCGTGAGATCAGAAAATGTAAGACCAGGAAATGAAATCATCCCAACGTGACAAGGCAAGAAAACGTGAGATCAAGAAAGAAAAATGTGAGATCAGAAATATTAGGTAAAAAGGTAAAAAAAAAAATGTAAGGCCAGAAAATGTGAGATCAGAAATATAAGGTAAAAAAAATGTAAGGCCACAAAATGTGAGATCAGAATACTTGAGATCAGAAAACGTGAGATCAGCAGACGAGACCAAAACCCAAAGACTTACTCTCCCCATGAAGGGAACACCCAACCTGACGACCGTCCCTACCATGAACCCTCCTGACTTGTCAAAGATTTCGGTGTGCACGAATCCCGGGTCAAGACAATTCACGACGACCCCTGACGGAAAAAATAAAAATAAAAAAAATTGAATGAATATTATCGTTCCCAAGTGACAATTATAATATATCCTTCTGTATTTGTGACGAATCTACTCAATTATGTAATAGGAATCAAAGGAATTACTCCTGGGATACTTGGTAAGGAAGTAAATTTTAATTTATTTGGTGTTTTTAAGCTGATAAAAGAAGCTGGAATCATAATCTCTCCATTTTTTTTTTTTTTTTGTTTTTTTTTTTTTTTTTTTTTTTTTTTTTCTAAAATTTGGACACTCTCCTCACTACGATGCCTAAGATCCAGATGAAAAACAGAACGAAGACAGTCTGACGGCCAGGCGGGGTTCGAACTCGCGTCTGGAACATCAGAATATCATTTCATGTAAAGGAAACGAAAGAGGAATCCATTTATTCTTGCCTTCATCTCTGGTGAGGTCGGCTAGTCGGCGAGTAAAGAGGACATTGCATGACTTCGACTGGACGTAGGATCTGAAGGATTGGAAGCCTCCTTTCTCGAAGTTCAGATTCTGCCAAAAAAAGAACAACGAAATTTGATGTGTCAAAGTAATTTGTATATTAGCAATATATATATATATATATATATATATATATATATATATATATATATATATAACATATATATATATATATATATATATATATATATATATATACACGAGAGCTTTCTAACATTTAGTTTCAGCTACACCACTTTGGATTTTTCACCATTTAAGTGGACTGTTGCTGTTATGAGATTTTTACTTATTTCTCTAGCGAGCCACTTCCAAAATCAAACGGGGCCACTTCTGGCCCAGGGACATGGGATCAGACGGTCCTAAGCACTGAACTACAGGGTCATATGCCGGCACTTCACTCACCCTTAGACAGGCAGAGCCAGGGGCAATGGACAACACATGCCGGACGCTTTCATTCTGACAAAAAAAAAAAAAAAAAAAAAAAAAAGGAAAAGTAATTCAACAATAATTTAGAAGCCTTGATAAACCTACTTACGTCCACATTCAAGGTAGAATTCAGTGCAGTGGAAGCCACCACGACTATGCGACTTGGTCTACTCTTCTTTACCAGACCTGAAGAAGAAGATGAAGAAGTAAAAACAGAATTCACGAAACAAAACCCATAACATAACACATCCTAAAATTCCTGTATCTTTAACTCGACGCGAGACAGCTTTTCTAGTCATCTTCAGGCTCTTCCAGACACCTTTCTTAACCCCCCCAAAAACAACATAGAAGTTTGAAGGCTTACTCCCAAAGTAAGCGGAAAAGCTTCGAGAGTAAATCCTTACCGAGCAAAATATTAGTTAGGAGAAAGTGACCGAAGTGATTTGTAGCCATTGTGTATTCCAGCCCGTCGTCTGTCAATATACGCTTGTCCAAGCCAGCTATTCCGGCGTTCAGGATCAGTACGTCAATCCTATAATAATAATAATAATAATAATAATAATAATAATAATAATAATAATAATAATAATAACTTGATCCATATTAGTAACCAGATAAAATGTAGTGAGTTAAGCATTGAAATACAGGTATATACATAGATACAGAAGACATATTACAAAAACTGACAGAATTCTCACCTTTTCTCCTCAGCCAAGATTTCATTCGCAAACTTTCGGACGGAAGCGAGTGACGAAGTGTCCACCTGCTTCACGTGGACATCATTGTTCCCAGTCGTGTTTCGTATGTCCTCTGGAGAGAGAGAGAGAGAGAGAGAGAGAGAGAGAGAGAGAGAGAGAGAGAGAATAAATGAATTAGCAGGCTTCTACGTAAGTGTGAGCACCTATTGTTCGTGCATTTTATGGAAACTATATTATTTTGCTCTCTTACCGATGTATATATGGTCTGGGATCTGAGAGAGAGGAGAGAGACAGACAGACAGACAGACAGACAGAGACAGAAAGACAGATAGAGAGAGAGAGAAAGAGATATTCACGTTCGTTATAAAAACATAAATATCAAGCAAAAATATAAGTTACTCTTCTGTACTGCAGCTAAAGTAAAGTTCATCGCTATTATCAATTATTTTTTCTTTATATATAAAAATGGAAAAGATTCCTTCAGTCTTATCTGATAATGTACTCTAGTGCACGGTGCTCTATGTATGCCTTGATATGTATACACGCACATACGTATATATATATGTATATATATGCGTTTTTCGAGTGTTTTGACGGAGGACAAATGATGATATGCGTAGTGTGTTTTTTAAGACTGTAATAACGAAATATCACAGTGCTAAGGTGTAACAAAACAAGTAGTGTTTGTGCTTTGAAAATCCCAAGCACATGACAGAATGGCGTACTGATGAGTTATTGGCAGTACATTCGAATAATTATTACCGATAGCCAGCAATATGCAGAGATTAGAGTAAGTGGTATATCTAGAAGAATGATAAGATAGTGAGAAGCCACCTTATCTCTTGACTGTAGCCTACTGGACCTAAAGAATGCTTTTGTCAAGAAGCCCCCTTATTTGTTCATTTATGATAATGGTTTTTTTTCTCTTTTTGATAAGTGGGGTCTCTCTGTATTTTTCTTTGCCTCCTCTTTCTTCGTCAAAATGAACACCATAATTTTCTTTGGGAGCTTAAGAACTTCAAGTCATTGGCAACTTTGGTGGGCTTGTTCCGTGTGAATTGGTTTCATCTTCTGAATAATAATAATAATAATAATAATAATAATAATTCAATTTTTCCCACCTGCAACTCTCGTGGCCTTTGGAATATTCCTGCATCCCAATATCACTCTCGCTCCTTTTCTTACCAAGTCTCTGGCTGTCTCCTTTCCTATGCCTGCGAAACGAGACACGACAAGGGGGTACATCAGTTCTTCTCTCTCTCTCTCTCTCTTTCTCTCTCTCTCTCTGAAAGGCGGACTCGCGCCACCGAATAACTTACAAAAGGAAGTCAAATTTTAAACAGTTGATAACGAGGTGCCAATTGGACACAAGATCATGACAGGGAAGTTAAAAAAAAAAACTTATTTATGCAACATTTCACCCATTCGATTCCTCCAATAACAATATTCACATGAACTACAATATTTCATATGTCCAGAATCGCATTTATCGCTTAAATCTATAGAGGGATATTCATGAAGTCGCATTTCAAATTGTAACAAAGGCAATTAATTTATCCCTTATGTTTACATCAGTTAAGCTGTCGCTTCGTTAAGTTTGAATGACGTCACGAAAGCGCATGCGCAGATTAGTCCCAAAATTCGTCGCTAGAGCAGGACAACCTTTCAGAGCCTCGTGGGAAGTGGGAACTATTACCTGCTGAAGCTCCCGTGATGATTACAGTCCTCCCTTCCAAACGGACGTGGTCCAAGTTAGCCACGGCAGCTTTTCGACGGTAGAGGATTCCTCGTATGTAGACCACAAGTAGCAGGAAGGCGGGGGCGAGGATTGCAGCCAAAGTGGCGTATCCAATCGACGAAATGTCCATGACTTCGCTCTCGCTGCCTTGGCTGAGACTTAGGTGAAATGGTAAATGGAAGGGCTATTATTATTATTATTATTATTATTGTTGTTGTTGTTAATTCAGAAGTTGGAACTCATTCCTCTGGAACAAGCTTCCAAAGAATACTAAGGTGACCATCAGGAAGAAGTAAGAGTAGGTAAAGGGAAATACAGAAAGAAGAGAGATCCCGCTTCATTAAAAAACAGAGAAAATATATTAACAGGAGGGAGATATTGACAAAAATGATAGTCATCACCTGAGCTTAATCCAGTCAAGTCTAGTCAGAGCTAAACAGGATACTACTGGTTTGAATTGAACTTTCCAAAATTGAACTTATATATAAGTTCAATTTGGAAAGTTCAATTCAAACCAGTAGTGTGTGTGTATGTATGTATGTATGTATATAATAAACTGTTACACTACCAGATCAGCCCGGCTTCATAATGAAACAAGTATACAACCGTTTGTACAATATGCATACTTTTAACTACTAGGTATACCCTGGATGAGTATCGTTTGTAACAGTTTCATACACCATACACTTACACCGTGTATACATACACCATACTCCAGACAAGGTGGTTTCAAGGCAAATTTGCAAAATGATGTAAGAGCCATTCCCACAATCACCCTATATCTGTGAATCGTGGGTGAATATATCACAGCGTTAGACGCATGTTACGTCCGTTGAGAATAAGCTCGCTCTCTCTCTCTCTCTCATAACAACTCACGCCCACAAACCCCCTAACCCCGTCACTCAGAGATGAGCGTGTCGCTATCTTACTTTTTTTTTACTGTTAACAGTAAGTGGTTCGATGATCAAGCACTTTCAAGGTCTCTCTCTCTCTCTCTCTCTCTCTCTCTCTCTCTCTCTCTTTCTAGCCCAGTATACAAAGGAATTTCAAGGTCATTCCCTCAAAATATTAACGCTTTTTATGGTTTCCACTTCAAGCACCCTGTTTGACGTGCGTTTTCTTCATTAAGTCTACATTATGCAATCAAGAATAATATAGGTCTACATCGTGCAATGAAGAATAACTTGTAGTAACTTGTTTTATTTTTCATTGCTTATATAGTTCCAAACAGAAACATATTAAAATACTCGTACAGTAGTTTGCTGGTTTTACATTCATTATTGTATATATAGTTCTAGTTAACTGAATATTACTGATCGAAATTGTTTTAACTCAGGAAGTGGAACTCCCAACAATAAAAATATCCGAGGAAAATGCAATTTTCAGGAAAAATGCTAAATTGTTTATTCAAAGACTGTGTATTTGTTTAAAACGCTAAGTTAAATGAATGCCTCTAATATCATATAAATACGTTTGTTCTTGGTATGTTGGCACAACTGATTTGATTCGTAATGTGGCATCCTTATATTTCTCTGTAGGTGGATCACAGCGATACCAGAAATAATCTGTTTCATCTGAATATCTTGAAAGATGTTTTCTCGCTCTAAGAAACTCATAAACTTCCAGATGACTGGATGGGAACGCCCAGCAAATGATACGAAACTGCGATGCCATCTTTCCACAGAATTATTAGTACAATTAAGTTTATCGTTTGTTCTTGCATACATATTCCACAGAGATATGCTAAAAGTGGGTTCTCGCGTCCTTGTCGACATGGCCTGCCAATATAGTGCTCCTCAAAGCCATCCAAAATCGGGAAACTCTCCTATGGCATAACATCATAGAGCTCTTCAAACGCTTCATGAACACAGGCCTCTATAATTCTTATTTTAAGAGAAAATTCATTATTGTCTTGATAATGTTTTCGTAAACCAAGCTCTTGTGTTTTTCTGTAAATATTTTGGCACAAATATTTTTACCAGAGTATTGTTTTCTTTCAAAATCGATCATAGCACTCGCAGGTGAGCAATTTGTTAAGGTTTTTACTTCTTGTATAAATCTGTTATAAGTTTTTGGCTCTTATCCGGCAATAGCGCAGTGTTGAAAGTAAATATATCCTTCACGATGCCGTTTCACCTGTCCTTTGTTGCTCTTCACAAACTCCATCTTTGATGTGTTGGAAAACTAAAGTGATATCCAAAATGAACTCTTTGTAAGAAAATTTAGTTACACTAACTATGTAAGTAGAAAAGTATATGGCCTTTTAGAAAAATGAGCAAACGGCTGTACTGTTATGACAGTAAAAGGTAGTTAATGGAGCTGTTAGTAAAAAAAAATAAAAAAAAAATTTTGCCTTGTTATAAAAACAAGCAAACGGTAGAAAACGGGGAATTCTGGCAAGGGAGATTTTGTCCTATGGGGGATTTTGTCCTCCGGGGATTTTGTCCTGATACCTTTTAGGAGTCCGTGTCAGCTTACAAATAATCCAGAAAGGTTTGGGAAGAAGAGGTTCGTCGACACTAACTGAATCTCAGAACTGAAACCTAGTCTGATACCGTCTGACTTAGGCAATGGCCCGGGATGTCCAGTTGCCAGTTAAGTACAGATTTCTCGAGAGATATTAGAGATGATAATAAGTCTTCTCTTTTGCCTTCTTTTCATTCCCATCTTTAGCTCTGAATGACAAAGGATGTCTTCTTTTATTTCCTAAACATACGGAAGAGACGGTTCTGATGATCGTGTATTTTAAAGACACGTAATCAGCGGACTATTTCTACATTGGCAACTCGTGTTGGTCTCCATATATATATATATATATATATATATATATATATATAATATATATATATATATATGTGTGTGTGTGTGTGTGTGTGTGTGTGTGTGTGTGTATGTATAAATATGAGAACGTTACCTGAATTACAAGTAACCAGAATTAGTTTTTAAAAATTGTTGTACTGTTATAGATTATTCTCTACCAACGCGCGCCCGGTACCCTCACCCACGCCCCCCTCCCCTCCCCCCCCATCCCCCTCCCTTGACCAGAAGGCCCCCACCTACGTAGGCATGCACGTACAACACCATCAGACTTACTACCTATATTATATATGTATATACGTAAATGTATACATGCAGCTACATACTATATTCTTCTCTCCGCTACTTTGACATTGGAAGGTTATATCAAATTGTGTTTTGATTCTCTTTACGAGAAGAAAGGAAGAAGAGGGAAAGCACGTGAGAAGAGAGAGAACTTTAGGAATCAACTGCAATAATAATAAAATAATAATAATAATAATATAAGGTATCATTTCTAGAAAAAAATAGTGTATTGGTATAGTATATACAAAAATACATACACACACACACACTCACACACACACACATATATATATATATATATATATATATATATATATATACATATATTATTATATATTATATATTAGACATTATTATTATTATTGTTATTATTATTATTATTATTATTATTATTATTATTATTCATTATTATTATTATTAGGATATCCATATATATATATATATATGTGTGTGTGTGTGTGTGTGGGTGTGGGAGAGTGTGTGTGCATAAATATATATCATATATATATATATATATATATAGATATAACACTGACTGTATTATCATTACTGTATTAATAACAATAAAGTTAAGGCGTCAAAAAATTTAATCCACAATACTAAATTTAACGTAAGTGAACTTGAGGACAAAAGGCAAAATGAAAAAAAAAACTTGTATCAGAAATCCGAGGAGAATATTGGACTGGAAAAATTGAGATTAATAATTTCAGTTGAAAGTTGAAAGGGAGAAGACAAGACAATCTCCTCCTACGAGAATTCCTACGTCAGAAGTAGGACTTCGTCAGTCAGAAGCTCTGGGAGCGAGCGAGAATCCTTCTCCATCCAAACAAGAAGAAGAAGAGGAGGAGGGATTTCTCGGAGCCGAGCTGGAGGAGCCTTCTTCGGATCGAAAGGATCCACCCGTCAGTTTCAAGAACTAGGACTAGTGACGTCTGTCGTATTTGGCATAACATAATCACGATGTTTGCTTCACTAATTGTAGCATTTTGCGCACTCACTTTAGTGGCCTGTGGATTGTTTCACTCAATTGTTGAGGACCTAATGATGCTTCTTTTGGCTGAAGGACCTTTGAGTGTACCACAGGATTTAGACTTTATAGCTGAGGTACTTGTTATTCCCGATATTATTGCTGATGAACAGAACTTTTGGACGCCAGGCAGAGCCGTTGCCATCACTTGTATGAGTGTGGCCTTGTTGGCTGGCCTGGCGGTGGCTGCTTACCAGAGATGCCGACGACTTGGAAATTACATTCACGAACTGGAAGAAGAAACTCAAGAAGAAAGAAACTTGAAGAAGGAGGAACGCCTGGACGAGATGACCCATGACATCCAGTTGATGGGAATCCAGCGAGGACGTCTGGACGCCAAGAACATGATGCTGGAAGACGTTCTGGAAAAAAGTAAGATCAAGGAAACTGAAATGGAACGCCTCTTGAACGGAGCGAAGGAACAGCTCGAGTTTCTACAAAATCAAATTGTAGAGAAAGATCGTCTGATTGAACTGAACGGGCTGGAAAGAAAAGAAATGGAAAGTCGACTGGAAGAAGAGGAGAAATCTAGAGGCAGAGACATCCAGATTCTGGAAAAAGAGAGGAATCTTTTCCAGGAGAAGATGGAAAGCGCTCTGAAGGAAGGAACAGAGCTGGCCTCACGATTAAAGGAAGCTGAAGCCACCAATCGAGTGTTGGTTTCGGCGAACGAAGGCTTCAACAAGGCAAATGACCAAATGCGAGACACTCTGGAAAAGAAAGAGAAGGAGGTCGACCAGTTGGAAAATTTGAAGGAAGCCTCTGCACAAGAAATAGCCGGTCTGCAAAAGAGGAATGACGATCTCGAGATGGAAATCGAAAAGAATCAGGATGAAAAGAAGAAGAACAGGGTTTTGAACGACGAAGTTCAGCAAATGAGAAACTGGGTTGCTGAACTAGGAGGTCTAAACGCTATGCTGGAGGAGGAACTGGCCAGTAAAGAACTAGAAATAAATTCACTGAAGGCTTCTTTACAAAATGAAGAAGCAGAGAATAGAATATTGAAAGAGGAGGTTCAGCAGATGAGAAACTGGGTCGCTGAACTGGGCGGTCAGAATGCTAAAATGGAGGAGGAACTGGCCAGTAACGAAAAGGAAATCAAGTCACTAAAGGATTCTTTAGAAAATGGCGAAGCAGAAAATAGTATTTTGAACGAAGAGGTTCAGCAAATGAGAAACTGGGTAGCTGAACTGGGCGGTCAGAATGCTAAGCTGGAGGAGGAACTGGCCAGTAAAGAAATAGAAATAAATTCACTAAAGGATTCTTTACAAAATGGAGAAGCAGAGAATATAATTTTGAAAGAGGAAGTTCAGCAAATGAGTAACTGGGTAGCTGAACTAGGCGGACAGAAGGCCAAGATGGAGGAGGAACTGGCCGGTAACGACCAGGAAATAAATTCACTAGAGGATTCTTTAGAGAATGAAAAGAAGAGGAATAGAAGTTTGATTGAAGAAGTTCAGCAGATGAAAAATTGTGAAGCTGAACTAGGAGGCAAAAAGGCCAAGTTAGAAGAAGAGTTACTTCATAAAGAACAGGAAATAATTTCACTGAGGAATTCTTTAGAAAATGGAGAAGAGACCAACAGAATTCTGAGAGCAGAAGCTCAGCTGATAAGAAACTTTGCAGTTGAAGTTGAAAGTGAAAAGGCTGAAATAAAGAAAGAGTTAGTTGAGAGGGACCAGGAAATAACTCTTTTGAAGAACTGTTTAGAAAATGAAGGAGAGGATAACAGAATTTTGAAAGAGGAATTTGAGCAGATGAAGGCGCAGCTGGCCGAATTGGAAGGCATGAATTTAGATATTAAAGGTGAAGTGACTCAAAAGGATAAAATGATAAAGTCCATGGAGAATGCTCTAGAGAACGAGAAGGAGAGGAATAAAGAGTTAAAGAAAAAGTTGCTGAAGCAAGTTGAAAGACTTGATCAAATCGTAGCATTCGCCCAAACCATGGACAAATAATTGTGCCGAGGATGACAAAAAAGGGTCACTTAAAACCTTCTGCCAAAGTTGGAGACTGTGAAACCGTCAAGTGATGCAAGATGGAAGGAATGAACATGAAAGGTGATGGATGCTGTTGCATCGTGTTCCAGAGGAGCTGTGATCTTCTTGGCCCATTCGATGGGCTTGACTGCAGGATGGGTGTTCATTGCTGCTCCCCCCAGCAGCAACCAGCGACGGGAGGTCCCCCCACCTCCCACACACCCATCCTGCAATCAACCTCATCGACTGTGCCAAGAAGATCGCAGTGCCTCTGGAACATGATGCAGCACCATTCAAAATCCTTCACATGGGCTCTTCATCAGGCATCCTTGACGATTCTCTCGTCTCCCTGACGAAAGCAGGAGGAATAACTCTCAGGATGAGAGTCAACAATTACCTAGAGGAAGGAGGACCAGCTCTCAGGATGAGAGCCAACAGCTGTTTGGAGGCAGGAGGATCAGCTCTCAGTTTGAGAGCCAACAGCTGTTTGGAGGAAGGAGGAATTTACCAAGCTGTTTGGAGGAAGGGCACTTCCATTTTGAGAGCCAACAGCTGTTTGGAGGCAGGAGGATCACCTTTCATTTTGAGAGCCAACAGCTGTTTGGAGGAAGGAGGACCAGCTCTCACAAGGAGAGCCAACCGCTGTTCGGAGGGGCACAGGAGCCCCCTCTCCTGCTGCATGATACCCTCTGGAATGGGTATCAAACCTTATTACATATCTGAGTGGCAAGCAACCTCTGGCGCGGCGTAAAAACCCGTAAGTTAATGCCTTCTACTCCATATGTGAATTGGGTTATGCACTGCAAGTTCCATCTTTTGTATATACTGCATGGCAACCTCTGGCGTGGCGTAAAAACCCGTAAGTTAATGCTATTGTATATATGCAAAATATGGGTCATGCATTGCATAATGGATTGAATACTTTCATATACTACTGTGGCAACCTCTGGCGCGACGTAAAAACCCGTAAGTTAATGCCTCATGTAGTATGTGCAAAATATTTGATCCCAGTGTGGCAGGGGGGAAGACTCCATCTTTCTTAGCTGGAGGACGAGCTCTCAGGATGAGAGCCAACAGCTGTTTGGAGGAAGGAGGATCAGCTCTCAGTTTGAGAGCCAACAGCTTTTTGGAGGAAGGAGGATCAGCTCTCACAATGAGAGCCAACCGCTGTTCGGAGGGGCACAGGACCACCCTCTCCTGCTGCATGATCCCCTCTGGAATGGGTATCAAACCATATTACATATCTGAGTGGCAAGCAACCTCTGTCGTGGCGTAAAAACCTGCA
>NC_061100.1:93658077-93685577 GCF_015104395.2 Macrobrachium nipponense | reverse complement strand
TTCGGCAGACTGGGGTACTTTTAAACAGCACCTCACTCAGCAGTTTGCCCTACATCGAGAGGAAAAGATGGGGCTAATGGAAGGTTATGACCACCGCATTTGTGGCCACCCTCCGAAAAAGTACTTTAAGACGTCCTGACACCGGAGATGGTCTTCAGTCGTGAGTTGTTGGTGGTGAGAGAAGGAGCTCACCAGGTTAGGAGTGGGTGAGTCGATTTCAGCCTTCTACTATCGCGTCGGTGATGACTATGAGTCCCTCACCCCTAACGAAGACCAGACTGTAGAGGGAAAAGAAAACTTCCGTCGACGCATGCTGAGACGAATTCTTCCCACCTCCGTAGTGGGATTTCTTGTTGACGACGAGAGTCCCTTACACACCTTGCTGCCGAAGGTACAACAACTATTCGACCACAGACGACGCCAGCAAACAAGGATGGGGGCACAGGCCACCTCCCAATCGGTTGTTGCAACGGTTAACCAATCTGACCCAGAACAATCCTCCGCCAGCCTCACTCACCATCCAGGGGGCCAGGTCACGCACCCAGGGGCCTCGAAGAGGCAAGGGGAAAACAGCCGGGAATTACACGGTTGGCCGTTGCTGTGTGGGTGGGGAGAGAGGGCCACCTGAGGGCCCAGTGCCCCTCTTTCATCGAGCCACGACGTTGTTTTCGATGCAAAGCAACAGACCACCTCGTGAGCGCTTGTTCAAAAAACGACGACGGCCAGCGGAACAACGTTCCCCCCTCACCAAGGAGAGGAAGGGGAAGGCGGCGTGGAGGAGGAGTTGGGAGGACCCCCGACTACACCCACGGCCGCCGGGTCCAACCAACGACCGTGTCCCCGGTAGGACAAGGGACGCCTTGTCGGGGAGGAGGGGAAGTCAGCCAACCCCTCGAGAAGTAGTGGATAGCCCTCCCCCACCTGTCGCTGCCCATGCCTGGACGTACAGGGTGCCAGGAGAGAAGGTAAGGCAAGGGCCTATCTCCCACCCTCAATCCACAAAGGAAGCCGTGGTGCCGATCGTGCAAATATGGGTAGGGGAGCGACAGGGAAGGGCGTTGATCGACACTGGTGCAAGTGTGTCTCTGTTAGAAGAACACCTGGTGACAGGATCGGTGCAGCCGATGAAAGGTTCTTGGTTTTGAGTTTACTGCAGGTGGTCATCGGATGGTAACCCAGAGGGCTTTGAATCAACAGGTAACCATCGATGGGCGAGGTGGTGATACATACCTTTTATGTAGTGCCAGCATTACAAGTAGAAGGAATTTCAGTTATTTTAGGAATTGATTTTGTGGATAGGAACGAAATAAGAGTGGCTGGCACAGCCGAGACAGGGGTCGAGATATGTTTGAAGGGACAAAGAATTCCCACAGGGGGGGAGAGACCTAGGTGCCTACGAGTCTCCCTTAAGTCGAAGGGGGCTGGGGGAAAAGTACCCGCTGCCCTAGAGGCGGGAGATGTGGCACCACCCCGGACCCTCTCATCCCTCGCCGTGACACCCTCACAGAGCATACCGGAAGGCACTTTAGTTATGATCAGACCCCATAACAAATGGGACGATTTTATCATTCCGGGTCTGGGTGGGGTAATACAGGGAGAAGTTAATGTGCCATTTATGAATGTCATTGACCAACGTATCGTACTAGGCAGCGAGTCGATATGCGACCTTGAACCTTGTGAAATAAGAGGAAAAAATAGCTTTTCAAGAATTAAAGATTTCACTCACTAGTAATGAACTATTAGCTTATACAAAGTTCGATCAAGCATTTATAGTAACAACTGACGCGAGCAGTATAGCTATCGGGGGAGTGATTTCTCAAGTTGACGATGCAGGGAATGAAAAGCTGATTTGTTTTGCATCACGAGCATTGAAGGGAGCAGAGAAGAATTACAGTACCTTCGATAGAGAGGCATTGGCTATTCTATGGATGCTGGAGAGACATCGCTACTTTTTACTGGGGCATAAAGTCAAAATTAACACAGATCATCGCCCATTGAGAGATTTATTCAAGAAAGGGGATTTGACCACTCGACAGGCTCGTTGGATAGAACGGCTGTTAGAGTTTGATATTGTGGGAATTGAACATATAGCAGGGAAAACAAATAAAGTAGCGGATGCCCTCTCCAGAAGTGCCATAATGGGAGTTACAACTCGAGCAGCAAAGAGAGAGGAACAACGACGGAAGAAGCAGTTAAATGAGTCAGAGGCAGCCGATGTAGAAAACGGGAATAACTCGGGAACTCCAGAGTTAGGGAGAGAGAGAAGGGAAACGAGTCGTGGGAGCGAAAGGGCTGATCCTCCTAGGGGGTCAGCAAGCGAATGCCCTGGGAATGAAAATGAGTGTGTGATTGATTTGTGTGGTTGGAGTGTTGGAGAGGTGATAAGGGGTCAGAAGTCCGAGCCATGGATCGGGCAGGTTAGGGCTTATGTTATGTAAGTGCGAGTAACGAGTTTCCCGATTTCCTAAAGGTGCCCAGAAGTATGTTCTTCATTGAAGGAGATATTTTGTTTTGTAAATATGAGAAGAGACCGGGCGATATCCGATCTCGCGTCGTCCTTCCTCCCTCTTTGGTAGAGAAAGCCATCCACATGATACATGTAAGTGCTTATGCAGGACATATAGGTATAGAAAGGTCCCTCAGGAGGGCACGAGAATCCTTTTTTTGGATAGGAATGAGAACAGACATTACAAAATTTATCAGCCAGTGCCACATATGTAATACCTTGAAAAACCACACACTCTATTCCAAAGGCTCGCATGTGGCCAGTAGAGCCAATTAAATTTAACAGAGTGCATATCGATGTCGTAGGACCCTTCCCTCCTGGAGACGGGCAGTTCAAATATGTATGTGTGATGGTGGATGCGTTCACGCGTTATACGCACACCTACGCAATGGTGGATAAGACCGCAACATCGGTTGCCAGAGCTTTGTGTTCGTTCATAACGAAATTCAGCTGTCCTCGTACTCTAATCAGTGATAATGGGCGTGAGTTTGTTAATGAAGTGATAAAAGAGCTGACAAAATTATTTAATGTGGAACATTTCACGATCGCGTCCTACCGGCCTTCAGCCAATGGGTTTTAGTCGAATCCCATATAGAGAAATGACAATATTTTTTTGAAATATTTAGTGGCAGACAGTCCGAATCAGTGGGCCGAGATGTTGCAAATGGCGGAATTTGCACTTAATACTGCGTATAACAGCTCCATAAGAGATACCCCGTATTTTTTAGTGTATGGACAGGACCCTTCATTGCCATATACTGTGATCATGGACCCTAGAACTTTACCGTTATATAGTGTCGAGCAATACCGGGTGATGTTCTGTAACCTAACCCGAAGAGTATTTCAGATAACACAGAAACTTCTGTTGAGGGCAAATGAAAAGTATCAGGCGCAATATGATCAGCGATTCCGCACACAAACGTCTAAGATACAAATAGGGGACAGGATCTATTTGAAAAGACTGCAACCGAAGAAACATAAACTTGAGCCCGCCTATTTAGGTCCGTACCGTGTTAAAGAAATTAAAAACGACACTGCGGTGATAAAGCATATTAGGACCGGTGCCCATGGCGAGTACCACTTATCACACATGCATCCCGTCAGAAAAGATGTCCTGATGTGGCATCTGAACAAACCGGTACCCCCATTTCCGGGACTGCATGGTTATCTGGGAGAGGAGAGTGAAGATGATATACAAGCATGTCTAGGGATCATTGACGGTGCGCCCGACGTGCATACAGACGAAGGTCGCAAATATTGGTGTCATGTTCTGAAGTATGAACATTATTCTAAACGTATCTTTGCACCAACCTGCCGTGTTCCTTTTTAATCTTTTATTTTGATTTTGTGATGATACCTTTTCATGCATAAATTGAGACAAATCATACTTTCTGTTTCATTATTGTGTTTGTACAAGTTCTTGGTCTTGATGATTGATAGTAATCTGTTTATTTTATTATTTTTTGAACTACAGGTTTTTGTGCTCCAATTCTAAGAAGAATATAATGTGTTTGATGTGGTGATATAAAATTTATTATTTCATTGATTCTTACATAATTTCTTTTTCATTTAAGAACATGTTTACAATGTGATGCGTGGAATTCAGAACAGACTGTAAATTGCCAATTGTAAGCACGTAATTTGACCCTGGCTTGCTAAGTTTAGTTTTTATTCTGCATGAATTATTAATAACATTTCTGATAACATTTCGTTCGGTAAGGTACTCAAATAACAGTGCACAAATGATTGAGACTAAATAAGGGAAAAATGCATATAAATAAATAAAGAAAAAAATAGTGTTTTGAGTTCTGCGGGACGCAGAACTTGTAGGGGGAGTGGTGAACTGATCTGTATTGAAAATTCATGTGTGAGATGTAACGGAAAATCTACTATAGGTGTTGTGCGTAGCTATGTGTGATCAGAGAGTAACGATCAGATAGATATCGCTGATTCATCGAATGCCCATATGATCGTTGGTGGCGTGGCGTGGGTGATTCAAATGAGTGCCATACATCGAAGACCCTTGGTTCCTTTCAATTATAAGAGGCCAATCAGCTTAGACCTGTGACCCAAACAAGTTCAGTTTGAAAAGTTAAGAGTCAGTAGGGAATTAGTGGTCGACGGGTCAGGGCGCGTCTCAAAGACAGTGGTCGGCGTGTGTCGCCTTAGAGTACCTTCCGACTATATAATAATCATATAATTAGCAGCGTATTATTAGCAACAGGGCCCTGTGTAACTATTAAGGAAAATACACGTGTGTTAATTTTATCTTACGCGTTTCATTGTACTGGTAGAACCCTTGTATGATCGAAAATCAGGTCATATATATAATTATAATATAAGTAATTATATATTATATATATTATAATATAATATATATGCCTCTATATATATATTATATATATATTATATATATATATATATATATATATACAATACATATATACCTATTATATATATACATACACACACACACACACACACACACATATATATATATATATATATATATATATATATATATATATATATATATATATGTATATATATATATATATATATATATATATATATATGTGTGTGTCCATATATATATATATATATATATATATATATATATATACATACATAATATATATATATATATATATATATATTATATATATATTATATATATATATATATATATATATACATATGTATATATATATATATATATATATCGATACATATATATACATATAGCATATATATGCATATATATACATATATATATATATATAATACTATATATATATACATATATATATATATTTATGTTTTATATATATGTATATATATTTATAATACATATGTAAATCTATAATATATGTGTATATATATACATATATATATACATATATATGCAACTTAAATAGCCACAATGCCCTCTTAACTTCTTGAATTCTTTGCTCTTTTTGGATACGCTTGTTACTACAAAGCCTGAAGATCCAAGTTCAGGCTTTGTAGACACAAGCATTGCATATAAATAAACAAATAAATATATATATATATATATATGTATATATATATATATATATATATATATATATATATATATATATATATTATATATATATACATATGTATATATCTTTGATACATAACCTTATGATACTAATGAGGTTTTGTCAGTTGAAGGAATATCATGACGTTCTAATTCATCCTCCAAAAATTGAAGTAAATCATCTACAGACACTTTTAAAAAAGAGAACTATCAAAACTATCTATATTAAAATAGAAATAACGATATCCCCTTAACTATAGCAAACCTCGTTAGTCTCATAAGGTTATGTATCAAAGATAGTACATTTTGTTTATTGGGGAATTTTTTGTACAAAAGTTGGCATGGCTATGGGTAATCCCATGTCTCCTGTCCTTAGCAATATTTACATGGAATTTTTTTTAGACAAATCTCTCACCAAGAATTTTGCCCCAAAAAGTTATATGGTTTAGGCATGTGGATGATGTTTTTGTAATGCATATAAAGGCAGAAGTATGTAAAGTTAGATATGTAGAAAGATATTAGCTAGGAAAATCTACTAGTCGAGTTATGGTAGATGAAGGCGAAGGAGAGGTTGAGAGAGGAGTAGAAACCTAACGCAAAATAGGATGTTTAAAAAGTGAGATCTATAAACCCAGCGTCTTCACCATAACAGGAAAGTGATGAGTAAGCTGGGAGAGTGAACTTTCACCCCTCAAGTGGGTGGTTACGATGGATTACGACAACCACTAGGATTCGCCCTGGGGTGGCACTGGAAGCAGGAGGCGTTCAAGAACAACCAATTAAGAGAGCCTAGGGTGTTCTCCAGTAGCCAAGAAGGAGGAGTCTGAAATTCAGGAAGAGGTTCAGACCTCATTCGAAATCACAGAAAAGTTTAGTTAGGAACTGACCCCTGGCCGCAACCCATGTGTCGGGTTATGCTCTGTTACTCTGTGTCATTTTGTGTGATAAGACAGTGAATTTGTGAGTGTTTCAATAATACGTAAGAAGAGAAACATGGTGTTTAACTTGCCCAGAATCCAATGAAAGAACTTATGCAAATTCTCCTGAGAGACTAGATAATTGAGATGAATTGAATTAAACTAATTTCAGAATCTGCAAGACGTACAATATATAACAATAAGTTTCTACGAGAGATATAAAGTCAATAACAAAGCAATATAGATGAAGTATACCCATATAACAAAACTACAAGAGAAACAAATACAAACCAAGGCTACCAAAGAAAAAGACTTCAAAACAAAGATAAAATGAATAAACCCAAAACTCTAACATATTCCTTATTTGGCCAGTTCACGAAAATCTCCAGGAATTTCTCAATAATCTCAATAATTTAGTCCCTTCTATAAAATTTACTGTAGAGGAAGAAAAAAATTGTAATTTGAATTTTCTTGATGTAACAGTCCATAGAAATGATAGAAATTTCTCCTTTTCACAGTCTTTCGAAAACCTACTGACATGCCTCTTTTGTTCATTATTACTCCAATCTCTATCAAAATGTTAAATTCTCTGTTTTTCTGGGATGTTCTTTAGGGCTGTGTGTGTCTGTAGCCCGCAGTTTATTGACACTGAGATTAAAACCTTTTATGATATTGCCTTGAAACTTAAATACCCAAGGACTTCTGTAGATGTGATATGGAAAAGAACTAGGAAAACATTTTATTTAACTAATGACAAACTTGAATTTAGTGAACATAACATTTTCAAATTACCCTATGAAGAAAGGTTTTTAGAAATTCCTAGAATTTTAAAGCTTTTCAACATAAATGTTGTATTTAGTATTTTCAGTGTCAAGAGTTTAGAAATAGAAAATTCTGAATATGTTTCTGGCTGCATATATGAAATTTTTTGTAAAAAGTGTGATAAAATGTATTATGGACAAACCGAAAAATCGATTTCACAACGAATCAAACAGCGCCAATATTCAGTGAGAATTGGTCAAATACCGAATGCATTATTCGAACGTATGAGAGATTTAGATCATTCTATTAACTGGAGTCAAACAAAAGCCTTAATCCCATGTAATGACAATTAAAAGGAATATCATCGAATCTTTTTTCATCAAGTCAATTAATGGAAATGTTCTAAATTTAAGTCTTGGTTTGTTTAAACTAGACGCCTTCATAATGAAAAAAGTTGTGGATAAAAATAAGTAACAAAATTAATATATTCGGTTGTGTAACTATTTTTGGTCTTTGCATGGCTAAGCTTCCGTTACTCTTATGTTTAAATCTGTTTTAGTTTGTGACCATGTCATCTCTGATTATCCTGAAATATCTCTTTGAGTTTTACCCTTTTGACAAATGAACCATCTGGTATCATGGGTCTTTTTATTTACCTGGTAACCTTTCCAACACTCAGACGGTTGAAGACAACACATTTTTCTTGTTGCCAACAAAGTCAATTGTTTTTGTAGATACTTTCGTCTGTCCGCAGTTGTTTTGTCTCTGTAAATCCGTAGTTTTATATAAAAATCTTCCTGGATCTTTTTACATAAATATTTGATGATTTCCAGTTAGACTCAATTTTTTTTCTATCCTATTTTCGTTTCCTCTCCAGTAAATAATAAAATAAATAAATAAATATTTCCTACCATGAGAATCATGGACGATGTGCGTCTTGCCTCTCAGTGTTCTGCATCATCGTGGGTATGTTACCTGACCAAACATTTATAATTGATTTAGAGGATTATTTTTCTGTATCACTGCTTGTTGCCTAATTACATATTTCACAGGTTCTCTTACATCTGTTTCAACATGGCTGTTAACTTCCGGTTTTTCTACTTCAGGTTTTAACTCCTTTAAGTGAAAACCTTTTCGCCCTATTAGGAGTATTGTGGTAGTTTTCACTTTTAAGTCGACCGATGCATAAATAGCATTTTGTGTCATGTAATTTAGCCAGGTGTCTGATCCATGGATATTGGACAAACATCTTTTGGTCCAGTCCCTACCAGTGTAGTTTGAAACTGTAATGAAGTTTATTCTGTTCTATTCACAATATAATATATTTTCCTTTTGACGAACTGAGTAAGTTTACTTTGTTTTCGTAGATAAGAGCAAACGATTTTGAGTCTCTCTCTCTCTCTCTCTCTCTCTCTCTCTCTCTCTCTCTCTCTCTCTCTCTCTCTCTCTCTCTCTCTCTCTCTCTCTCTCTCTCTCTCTCTCTCTCTCCTGAGTACATACCTAATGTCAAATCAGCAGACACGTCTTGAAGCACTGTTCATAGAGATTTGTATCTCCTGACATCTTCATGCAAAAAAGTTTGAAAGTATCATGATATGAATTCATAATCCAGAGTTAATTTGATAAAATCTCGAGAGTCTATAAAATGATGAGATGACAGTCATAACCCAGATTCATATCCAGAGTTAAATTTGAAAAGGAAGTCTGTGAAGTGTTGAAATGACAGTCATACTTTGAAATCTAATGAAAGTTCTTTGCAATCCAGGTTTTTTTGAGAAGCTGTGATCACTCACTGGTAGATAGACAGATAGAGCAGAGCATTGCACACAGGAACTGAAGCTCCAGTTCATCGGATGAAGAAATGAAGAAAAATCTGGACTCGCTTGAAAATTACAAGAGTATTGGTTTTAAAAAATATTTTAGAGGTGATTATTGTTGTTTGGCCAGGAGAGCTGTTCAGTTGCTGTTTAATTGCTGCCCCATGATATTCATCGTTCTGGCCTTATAAATAACAGAATGAGTCAGCTATTGTTGGCAATATTCAAGAAGATTTTTCTTTAGTCTGGTGGCCCGTGAATGTAAGGGCTTAGCTTTCATTGAAAAAGGGAAAATGAAAATATATCACTCTGACCTTAAAGAAAATAACAATTATGGTAGCGATGAAAAAAAAATACTCTGTGGGATGTATTATTTGCACATTGTATCTGCCCCACAGTAGCAGTGGATTTGGCCTTTCATGTAATAAGTTGTATATCATTATCTTGTTTTATTCAGGAAACAGTTAATCCGTACGGTTTTTGGCGCTCTTTCATTTGGTAGATAAGTTAAATACTAATAACCCACGTGAGTGTTGACTGTCATATTTGTTTATGCCTGAATGCCTCCAGTGCAGTGTGAGCCAACAACAGTGAAACTAGGTAATCGATGGTTAGCAACTGGTTAGGCCTTCCAATGGTGGTGTGATTCCTTTGTCTCATCTGTTTGTTTCCCACTTCACCCGTAGGGGGTTAGTGCCGTTAGTGCACCTCATTCGGTGCATTGTAGGCATTACTTAAGGTTCCTTGCAGCGTCCCTTCAGCCCCTAGCTGCAACTACTTTCATTCCTTTTACTGTACCTCCGTTCATAATCTCTTTCTTCCATTTTACTTTCTACCCTTTCTAACAACTGTTGCATCGTGCAACTGCTTAGAGGTCTTCCTCCTGTTACACCTTTCAAACCTCCTTTACTCTCAGTTTCCCTTTCAGAACTGAATGACCACATTAGAGGTACCAGCGCTTGGCCTTTCTCCTCAATTTTATACGCTAATTTCTTTAGAAATGCATATTATATAATATAATGTATGTATGTATGTATGTATGTGTAGAATAGCCTTCCTCTAGGTGAACGGTTCACAGTCACTCGAACTAGAGAGGTCTTGAAACGAGAAGAAACCCCCACTGCGCATGCCCGGAAGACAAAGCATCTTTCCCTTTGTGCTGCTTTGTTGTAATATCCCGTTATTTTGATTCGACAGTCATTTGTCTCCGCTCACACAATTCTTTGTTCAACTTGGTTCGCTTTGCTGTGCTGTGTTTAGTGAATTGATCGACAATTTAGCTCCTTTTTTGCCTTTTGTGTTGTGTTACAGTTTGATAGCAATCTCTTTGAAGGGTGTGTTTTAGTCATTTGATAATCCTGGTATTTATTTGAATTCAATCTGCAACTGTGCTTAAGTTTTTAACTTTTATGAATGTGTCTGGGAACTACTTAAGTTCAAGTCTAGATGCGAAACATTATTACCCTAATACAATTCTACTTATATTTTAATAGTTTACTTAAATTGTTATCTATTTATTAAAGGGTTAATTTATCTTCTAATAACTGATTATCTCTTTCCGTATTTCTCATCACCTTCTGTTACCTCTTTCGAATGAACACCATAGTATTCTTTGGAAGGGTGAATTGAATTCAAGTCAGTGGCTCCTGTGGTGGCTGCTCCATCTGAATAGGGGCCGTTTTCTGAATATAATGATAACAATAATAGGTAGGAGACCATCTTTCAAACAAACAGGTGTTGTTAAAAGATATTGCTGCATCAGCCGTGTTGATTTTTTAGAGAGTTTTTTCTTTCTTTCTTATGATAGCTTCCTCTTAGGTACTACAGTTAACAAGTAACCCACCATTTCCTGGCATTATAGGAGTTCCACGTTGGCCGAGTGGATTTCGCGCTCGGCTACTAATCCATCCGGTGGTCCGAGGATCGATTCTCGTCGCGGCCAACGCGGGATCAGAGGCATTTATTTCTGGTGATAGAAATTCATTTCTCGATATAATGCAGCTCGGATCCCACAATAAGCTGTAGGTCCCGTTGCTAGGTAACCAATTGGTTTCTAGACACGTAAAAATATCTAATAATTCGGGCCAGCCCTAGGAGAGCTGTTAATCAGCTCAGTGGTCCGGTAAAACTAAGATATACTTACTCATTGCCATTATAGGGGTAGTGATATATGAAGAGTAATGTGCAGAGAGTTCAATCGTAAAATTAATATTCAATCAAATCAAGTAATTAATATATTTATATTAAATATCATTTTAGTTTTACAAGTAAACTACATTTGCATTACTCTCTATATTTCACTACTCATATTATGCATGGAATTGGAAACTGTAGCACCCAAGAGAAAACTGTCATCAGTGAAATAGAGAAAGCTCTCGACAAAATCAACTTGGCTGATGCAGCAATATCTTTTAACAACAACAATAACAACAACAATAATTATACCCTTTGCCAGAGTTGTTTGTTTATTCAGTAGTATTTGGCCATTGTTTTGTTACCTATACACGGTAATGGGTACTTTCTCTTCTGTCCCTCTCAGATGTTCATTGTGCATCCTTTTTGTTAGGTTACAGTTAAGATGTTCAATTATTGTTGTGATTTTTATCCTTCCTGTTCATATTGCTGGTGTTAAGCTAATATCTATACTATCATCTTTAGGCCTTGCCTAGTCGTGTGGGGAAGTGTGGTTAGTTTTTTTGATCTTGCAGTTCATTGAAGACAAACCCAACGTATTGTTATAGGTGAAATGGATGGTTGGGTCTTCCCTGCTCTCGACTGAGTGTTCAGACACAAGTGAAGGTGAGAAGTTTGTATCCCCTGAAACAGACAGGATTGATTCGGTCATGGGCTTTGTAAGGCTACTGTTGGTAAGTGTACATATGTATGTACCATAGTATGCATACATAAAATGTGTGTATATATGTATGGATGTATATTATATGTATGCATATGTAATATAATGTGTATTTATGAATACATATAGTATTTGCGTATATATAGTACATAGACGCGAAGGTACGTTATTCAATTGTATTCATCACAGGAAAATGAAAAGTGATCTAATTAGAAAATGCTCAGCGGTTTCGTCCTCCAGTGCTCCTCCTCTTATAACGTTTATTAAGGAAATAGAAAGAGGAAAAATAGGCTTCAAATGTTGAACGTATGAAACACCGTTACCAGAAACTAGCAGTTTGAACAAAAAAAGGAGAAAAAAACATTCGGCAGTAAAATAATACGATAAAACCAGAATACATGGGAGTTTTACAAATGAAAAATACCAAAATATCAAATGAGGTAATATGTCCACTTGAAACAGCTTAACGAGAAGAAGCATACTGGATAAAATGATCCAACTCGTAGTGACGTCTCATGACTTGTTAATTAAAAGGCTCTAATTTATGGAAACTTGTTGATAAATTAAATTTTTTTTCTTTGGTGTGAACCAAGCAAGCCCTGCTATCAAATTCTTTCCATTAGCACCTGTGCTCTCTAATAAAATCTTTGATACGAGCCAGTCAATCGTTAAACTACACGTACTACTGTGAAGACACATTATTACTTGTACTATTTGTTCTTATATTTATTATTTAAAATTATCTTCTCGAGTGCCTTCCCTGTATGAGAATTGCCACCTAACTCCACATTTAACGTGGTAGCTTATAAATGACTCCCTCACTGTTTTCCGGACTATTACGATTGAAAGTTTGACCAGTGGTACTAGGATAGGAAAATTACAAGTAGCTTCAGGGGGGTAGACTGTGGACTCTAATGTGGGTTGGTTGGTTGGTTGGTATGGGAAAGATTAGAAACTCGGCTTTCTTTTTCTTCTCCTCATGGGAGTAAACATGTGAGTAAGCATGTGAGTAAAATGTCCATTGGAGGACGACAAAGCTGTTGGCATATTCTAACAAAAACACTTTTCATTTGGTTATGTGGAATACAATTATATATAAAATATACACATACATATTATTTATTTTATATATTCTTTGTTGTTTTAAGAGAAAAAGGTGGTTATCATTGTTATGTACCTCAGGGATCCAAGTTGTCAGCAATTAACCCACTAAGCAACAGTATTCAATATATCAAAGACGGAACATTATAATGTATTGAATAAAAACCTCCTCGGCTGTCAATCCAGATATATTACATTCTGTAAAGTTAAAAGCTTACGAGCTAAATGCTGAAGGAAATAAGTTGTATTAAGTCTTCAATAGAGATTATTTCGTCATCACGTAAATCTCAGATATACAAACAACATTGGTTCTCTGCAGTCTTGAAATTCCACTCAATGAAGATTTTTTCCGAGGTAATATTTATTCTTGCTCATCAGAACAAATATAAAATTGTATATCTGTATTTATTGAACACTAAGAGAATTTAATGTGTTTTGGCCTTATTGCATTTAAAGTAAAGTAGAGATGGATTTCCAAAGTATAGGAAGTGTTAGACACGGAGGGTATATATATGTGTGTGTGCGTGTGTGTAGGAGATATTATTACAAAAATCATAATTTCAAATGGGCCACAACCTAAGATCCCGTAGTCAGGCAGTGCCATCAGTGCACCTCACGCAGTGCACTGTAAGCATTACTTACGGTTCTGTGTAGCGTCCTTTCGGTCTTTAGCTACAACCACTTTCATTCCTTTTTGTGTACCTCCGTTTATATTCTCTTTCTTCCATCTTACTTTCCACCCTTTCTTAACAATTGCTTCATAGTGCTTCAACTGCTAAAGGTTTTCCTCCTGTTACACCTCTAGAGCCTTTAATACTCAATTTCGCTTTCGGCGCTGATTGACCTCACAGATCCCAGCGCTTCACTTATGGCCTAAATTGTATATATGGCACCAGAACAATTGCTAAGTGCCATACTTTACTCTCTGCCGTCTTCAATTGGGTGTTTTGTGTGAGACTTAGAATTTGTGGCTGCTTCTGTGTTAAGAAATATTTGTATAACTTCATATTTGCTGTTTACATTTCCCAATTCTCAGAATACGTCTAGTTCTATGTAAAACCTTGTGCTGAATGTTGATTTTAATATGAATCATTAGGGCTCCTATTTTTAGGATGGCAGGTGTTCCTTTTTTTTATATTGGATCTTCTCCTCTGCCATCAATCTTGTATGTTCTCTCTCTCTCTCTCTCTCTCTCTCTCTCTCTCTCTCTCTCTCTCTCTCTCTCTCTCTCTCTCATGAACTAGGCTTTGCGTAGGACCATTGAAGGATTTATAATTTATCTGGTGGTTGGCCCACTGTGTGTCATGATACAGGTCAGTTCTTTTGAACCTGTATTTCATCATAAATATGAACTTGGCGTCTCATCCTCATCATTATATAATTGAGTTTTCGTATCTGGTTTCTGGTGTACCGGTTTGAAATGGGTATTGAGCTCTTTCCAAGCTCGTCTGTTATGTGCATTTTCTGTCTGAATTCCCTCCAGTTCCCGGCATTCACATGTGCTTTCCTTCATCCAGCCATGTTGTCATTTCCAAGTCTACTAATTTGTGGGTCTTTTATGAGAGCCATCAGCCCTTTAAAAGATTGCCTGCGAATATTGTCGTTTCCTTCGATTCGTGCTTTTTCGTTTCCTGCACTGCCTCTCTCACACTGCATCATCATTGCCACTCTCCTGGCAGGGCATTTTCTCCTCGTCCTCTTTCATATTCACCCATAAACTTGGTTATACTGACACCGATTTCATTCGTCTCCATTCTAATTCAATATCCAGGCCTCCTCCTCCTCTGTCTGTATCTGCTGTGAAGACCAGGTCCTCCCCATATACCAGCTCCTCCCAGGTGCCTTCAGTTTTGTTATTCCTTTAAAGCATCTCCCTAGACTATGATTTCAAATGAACAACATATTCTGTGGCTTGAATTTCTAGTGAATGGTGCCTGTGGTGGTGGGCTTATTTCATATAAATAGGGTTCATCTTCTGAGTAATAATAATGTTATTACAGTCTTCCCTAAAGCTTCTATGTTATTCTTTAGTGCTCTTACCTATGCAGAAAATCTAGTACCTTTTGGTTCTCTTGATATACCGTCAGATACCCCTTGGGTCCATGACCAAATGTTAAAAGTTCCATTTTTGCTTGGTACTTAATGTAGATCCCCGTGTTTAAAGATGGTCTATAATTTTCCTGAGGGCCTATTTCATATAGTTACAAAAATGTGTGTAATGGGGACCTTCTATTTTTGCTTGGTACCTTCATGTAGATCTCTCTCCATGAAGATTGTCTACTGTTGGTTTTCGTCTTACAGAACGAGACTGACTATTATATCAGAAGTCTTTCTTGCACTAGGGGACCTGTTCAAATAAAGAATTAGAAGAATGTTTGCAATGGGGAGTTGAATTTATCCCCTGCAGTACAAACTTAATTTGGGTTAGTTTTGTTTTGGCCAAATATTTAAAGCTACTGAAGGTTATGTTGGCACAAAGTAAAGTGCGTGATTGGCCAAAATTCTTTATGTAATTGTTCGATGTACCCTTTTTATATCATTATTATTTACTCTCTATCGAATGTAAGTACATTTAATTAAATAACTGTTATTTTATGAGAATGTTTGAAAAATGCGAAAAAGAGATTGGGATGTTTTGAGTCAAGTTCATTGGTAAGTTTCATCTTAAGGCTCTCTCTCTCTCTCTCTCTCTCTCTCTCTCTATCATGTTGAACATAATATTTAAGACAAACCATAAGCCGTGCCAGAGACGCAATGTCTTTCATAAGTGATGCTAGAGCCTTAAATAAAAATAAAGATTAAATTGAAAGCATAGCTAAGGGCAACTAGCGAAAGAGAGAGCGCTAATTTTTAGAAAGCTAAAGGTGTTTTCATCTGGCTAAAAGGAAGGATTTGAGTGTCGGAATTAGGGCACACGTCTCTAAGTAAGTTTATTTTAACTCGAAATTTTCGAATATGCATAAAAAATGGTCGAGGACTATCCCATGAAGCTTGAGATAATCGATAGGATGTTGTATATTAAAATGCTTAGAGAAAAAGACTAGAATAAAAGTACTAAGTGACGTCATCAAGGAACTGCCTCTGTAGAAAGTCATAATTGGACATATTTCATGACGTCACAGGTGTGACTTCAATATTCCGTTACCTAAAGACATGTAGTAGTAATCAAGGTTGTGACGTCATATTTGGCTTTAGTATATATATATATATATATATATATATATATATATATATATATATATATATATATATGTGTGTGTGTGTGTGTGTGTGTGTGTGTGTGTGTAAGCAAACTCTAGATTAAAACTAAGAGAGTGTACTAATAATGACATCATCAAAGAACTGCCCTTGTAGAAGGGCATGAATGAATATTTGATCAGGTCAGGTGTGACGTCATTATATTTGGTGACATCAATAATAATAATAATAATAATGATAATAATAATGTGGCGAAAAAGATGGACTTAGTGGACTGTATATGCTTAACGTTATTACTTTGCGGTTTCTAAATTACGGGGAGATATCTCTCAACCCAATTCATTATTAACGATGATAACACACCAATATCATTAATGAATAGTAGCACAATTAAGTACTTTCACTTACTGAGCAGTCCTTGTAGACATGAACTCAGATCATAAATCGCTATACGAGATACGACAGTACGTGCCTCTCTCTCTCAATGTTGCAAGTACTCACGGGTTGATTTTCAGACCTTAGAGGACCGCTGTGCTATCTCGTTTCTAAAAGTTATTTGCATAACCTTCAAGTATGAAACATAGGAAAAATGAAATAAAATCGAGGGATATTGAAACACATTTGATAAATTTACAGTTAAAATTAATTTAATAACTAAAAGTTAAACATATCAAAGAGTAATAACATATAAGTGACAAATGAAATTAATCACTAAATTGGAATTGTAAATTAATGGCACTCAAATGAAACAAATTACGACAAAATTCAAAGAATCAGGGCAATCGCCCTTTCTAAATCCACACACACATCACTACACAACACTAGATGACAGGTCACCTCAAAAGTTGAGCCAAGAAGCTGTTCGTTCCGTCCTGCATTCGGGTTTTGTTAAGGAAAAGAGACAAGTTATACAATTACCACGAATGCAGAACTGACTTACAAGGTTTTCATGAACATAAAAAACTTTACAATAATTATCAAGTTCCTTGTCAAAAATAAATTCCAAATATAATAGTGTGCAACCTCAACATATTTATTAAATGTAGTGAATTAATTGGTGGTGTGTGTCAATACAATTTTGGGCGCTATCACGCCTAAACAGTGTACTACGCACATACGCTTACACACCCCTAGAGGGTCACGCAAAGGAGCGATCAGAGGGGCGAACTACTACCCTTCCTTTCCCCTCCGATCTCTTGACCTCTCCTAATGGCTTCTCTGGCGAAAGGCACAAACAAGACCCAATAACACCTTCATCTCTTACCATACGTGATATGCGCAATACATTCACCAAGAGCAATTACATATATAAAAGGACAAATGAATTATCATAACTAAAACAGTAATTATACTTCGTTGCTAAAACGTTTACTGACGTTTATGTCAAAAGACTTCGTCTTTGTGTAAAACCATCTTTTCGGTGCTAACCGCACCACAGCTACTACATAGCCTACTAGAACATTGCAAAATTAGATAAAATGATGTTAAGAGTGTCATTCTCTAGTAAATGTGGTTCTTTCACCCTTATTATGTCATGCAATATAGACGTACATATTTTACTAAATATATGGGCATGCGAACATATTTGGTTATCACATGAATACAAATACAGTAACATAGTTCCTGTCTGTCGATTACCTGACAGACGGCAATACACAGTGAAAATCAATCAATAATTTCTTATGAGACAGACGCTAATAACTATATAGAAAACAAATAGCACGGAAACAAGTGAATACACAAAAACATTAGAAAATAAAATCGTTGTGAGAGGAATTCCTCACACCCTCCCCCACTAAAAATTCATACAACACATGTATAGTCCTTATAAAGCCCCTTCTCGAATCAACTGTTTTCTTTGTTCGTTGGCCTTAGCAGCAGTTCTTCTATTGGGCCGACGATCAGACATCACTATTGTAGTGGTGGGGAACCTGTTGAAGTCGTGGGTCATCCTCCGCAACACTCTCTAGGCCGTCTCCGACGTCCTTGTTTTCGGCCCTCTCCATCGTCTTCTTTGTTGTTTTGTTTATATGGCTAGCCTCGTTTAAGGCCTCGCTGGTCTCGCCTACTTTATTCTGTCCGCTTCCTGTTGTTGATTCCCCCTTGACATTACATTCGAGTGGAATGACTTGACTCAATGGTCTCGTAAAATTTCCATTTGCTGTTTTTATCTCGATTGTCCTTATAACATTATCAGGACCTGCGTGGAGTTTCTCGATGATTCTCAAGGGGTACTTGTATCTTTTACAATTATCATTTACTATAAGAACCAAATCTCCTATGCTTAATGGACAGATGGTTGAAGACTCGATGTTTCTGTGCCTCTCTCTGAGAGAAGACAAATAGTCAAGTAGCCACAATTTCTCAAACTTTCTTATCGTCTCACACAGTCTTGCATAGATCTCCCTCAATTCGACGTTCTCACTGAAAAGTACGTCGACGAACCTGTTCAAAGGAGGGGCCATCGTAATAGTTCTGCCGTATAAGAGTCTGGCAGGGGTGAGCGCGATGTCGGCGTTGTCTGTGTTGAGATATGTTAGTGGCCCGTTGAAGATGTTTTCGGCTTCGGCGACGATGGTATTGAGTTCTATAAACGAGACTCTTTCTGTACAGGGCCCTTTGTAAGCACGATTTCACCATTCCGACCAGTCCCTCGTAAAAACCGCCTTTCCATGGTGACCGGGGTGTTATGAACTTCCATTCTAAATTATGATACGCCAGATAATTCTTGTGCATTCATGGATGTGCACACATATAAGGCAACTGCTCTTGACGTAGCGCATGTAAACAAGACATACGCCTTCTCGTTCTCAGCTTCATTTTCAGACACATTAATATTCCCCGTATAGTCGACGCCAACACAGGAAAAAGGGACTTGATGCTTAACTCGTTCGGGTGGTAATGGGGGAAATCCGGGCAAACTTAGAGTTGATTTTGTGCTTTCTTACATAATAAGCACTCTTTCAAGATCTTCTTAAAGGACTGGCTCATTTTTCCAGCCCAAAACTGTTGTCGCAATATAACCACAAGTATATTCGTGTTGCAGTGCAAGTTGGGTATGTGATAATGAGACACTATAAGTTGTCATAAGGGGTGTCGGCTGGCGACGTATACTGGATGCTTAGCGAATTCTGGCAAATTCTGCATTATGAAGTCTGCCTTGGCACCGAATGACACCACTTTCATTAACATAAAGTCCTTATTGTCTGGTAAGATTCCTTAACTCGAGGGAACACTAGAACTGGTGTGTAACCCATTAGTCAACGCATAATACATATAGCGTTGGAAAAGCTTGACGCTGCGGGATTCTGATTAAAACCAGTAAATTATTACTTTCTCTGAATTTATCAGGAAATATTCTTCTCCCAAACAAGATCAATCTACCTACAATCCTTAATGCGTGTTCCAATGAGGAGAACTCAGAACAATTAAATACAAGTACATCATCATCAGGGTTTCTCAAAACTGGTTCTACAATCATTTCATTTACATTAACAGACTCTATATAAACTTCATCCTCTTGTTCTGGAAACTTATTTTTGTCAATAATCCAGGTCGGGCCATGAAACCACAAACCTGACTTACTCAAAAGAGACACTGAAATACCTCGTGTAACTAAATCAGCAGGATTATCCTCGCTCTTGACATATAACCACCTGAATTTATGACTGGACTTCAAGTCCTTGATTTCCTTTACTCTGTTGATTACAAACACTTCTTTAGATCTTTCATAAAATACCCAACTCAAAGCTACTTGGGAGTCACTCCAAACAGTACAATCTGAAAATTTATCTAACAATTCATCGAACTCTTTCTTTAAATCCATCATCAATTCGTCATCCCAGTCAGTTTTCAGTCCCCACAATTTCTTCACAAATAGTTTTCCCTTGATTGTTACGGGCGTTAATATTCCCAAAGGATCAAAGATGGTTGAAAGGAGAGACACAACCTTTCTCTTAGTCAAAGTACAAACATTTCCTAGATTATTCAAATATGTAACAGTCTGAGAAGGCATCTTTACACTCAATGAGTCATTACAGGCACCCCACAAGAGACCGAGTAGTTTTACTGCATTCAAGTTGACAGTATCTGGGGTATATTTATCATTAAGTGAACTCAAATTGCTAGCCTATTCTCCCAAAGGCATATTAGCTTCCAACATAATTTGGTTTACCTTATTACTCTCGAGTTCTAAATCTTCACTTTTCTCATAAGTTTTCATAAAGTTATCCACATAAAAGGACTTCTTTGCAGGTGAACAAGTAGCTCCTTAAATCTAAAAGGTGAACAAGTAGCTCCTTAAATCTAAGAAAAGGTGAACAAGTAGCTCCTTAAATCTAAAAGTCTTGACATGCTTAAAATCTCTATCAGCAAACCATAAGAATCTTGTGAAATCTCTGTGATTTTCATTAATTCCTATTCTAAGGAAAGCTTTACTTAGTCTGCTACTACAGCATATTTATTTTGACGAAATTCCAGCAGCATATCTGTCAATTTCGTCGCCAGATTAGGTCCGCGTGTAAACAATCATTGAGGGGCTTTGCATGGTGTGACTCCTTACTACTTGCATTGAAAACTATCCTAACTGGAGTCGTAGCAGATTCCTCAAAAACTGGGTGGTGAGGTAAATAATGATTAATACCATTAACTGGATCAGAGGAGTTATCTTCTAACTTTACCTCCTCAATAAAGCCTAACTTAACATACTCATCTAAAACAGACTGATATTGATCAAACATGACTGGTTTAGATGAATATAATTGACCTATGGCTTTTCTATAATCCGTAGGGGGTCTGGCATCGCTCTTAAATGACAAGTCAATCGTATATTTATTATCAGTCTTTACAATGGTCTCATTGAAATGTTCGATTGCGCATCCTTCCCCATGCCGATCGTATCTAATGACCGCAGTCTAGAAATATCCTCATCGTCAAGAGGATTTACAGAAGCAGTGACTCTCTAGCAAACTATACTCTGTGTACTTATTACAGATCTCACATTTTCATCACCACTGATAACATTTCTAGCCCAATTGGGTATAGGACCCAAAATAACAGCACCGGCGGTGCTACCAAGCAAACATACATCATCATATTTATCGTGACAATACACAAATGCATAATAATAATCAGCACCAATAATCAAACCTATATCACTAAAGGGTATCTGATTCAATATTCTTATCTGCCAGTTTAACACCTTGTTCCTGCAATCGCAGATAGACGTTGTGTAGACCAAGTGTGTGTGTATGGAAGTGTTAACATGATTACAAACAACAGCATTTAATTTGCTACGTTTAGTACCTGCTCGAACCATCACTCTTACTATATCAAACACTTTGGTTTCAACATTATCTCCAAACGGAATTAATGTCAGTTCCACTTGTTTTATGGGCACTAAGACCAATTTCTCAGCGACATTTGGGTTAAAGAACGTTCTTTGAGATCCGCTGTCTAAAAAGGCTCGAACCGGGATCCGATTCCCATCATTACTCAAAAGAAGGGTGGCTGTCGGTCGAAGAGATGCGACATTTTTCACAGCTACTTGATTACTGTTAACATTATTCTGAGAATGACTCTGAATATTCGTAGCCGCTGATTTCTGACTAGTACTGAAACTAGGCTGCGATTGAGCTGTTTCTATAGGCTTATTATCAACTCTACTATGACCGATTTGGTGCAAGAAGGTTGCTGAGACGAATTTACATTAACGCTCGTAGAATTAGGTAATCTAGCACATAAGAATGTATGGTGTTTATCATTACAGTTAAAACAATATGTCTGACTCTTACTGTTACATTCAAATAAACGATGACCCTTTCGTAAACAACCAAAGCATAGTTGTGATTCATGAATACGAGCTCTTCTATTCTCTAAAGTATTGTATTTCGTGCAGACCTTACCGCTGTGTTCGCCTTGACAAAAACAACAAGAAAAAGTTATTTTCTTAGGGGTATTTTTAACATTAGTTCTGAAAGCACTACAAGGCGAATTAGCTTGATGCTCGTTTTTCGAACTTGTGTTACGATCCTTGCCACTCTTAACTGGGTTGGACGGTGATGGCGTGGGGTTATGCATATTACTCCTACCTAAACGCTCAATCAATTTCTCAATGCCCTTTCTCAATTAATCTACACTGAGTTCACAAGTATCTTATCTCTGATACAAGGCTTGCAATGTTTCCTTTGATGAACACCGCTTGATAATTGCTTTCTCATTAGAATCGCCGCTCGTAATACCTGGTAAAGCGTCTAACAGATGAACGATGCTATTCCATTTCATGAGGAACATCAGTTGCTCTGCATCATGCTCAGGGTACGGTACACTTAACAGCCGATTTCTTAAGTTCTCTAATTTCCCAACGTTGGAAAAACGAGTTTTCAGTAGGTTTATCGCTGCAGTATAATTAGCTGGAGTTATAGCTAAACCCTCAACGGTTTCGCTTGCTTTACCCTTAAGATAACTAGTCAGCATAGTAAACTTGATGACATCATTCATGTCCTGCCTATCATGAATAACTGCTTTAAAAACAGTCAACAAAGGATACCACTGCTCAATTTTGCCATCAAAAGTAGGTATCGTAATTTGAGGCAACTTAGGTTGTGGAATACTAGGGGTAGCAGGTACCGCAGGTGTCGGATTAACAGGTGTGGGCGCGGGCGCTGGGGTGGGCGCAGGTGTGGGTGCTGCTAACCGATTGGTGAGTTTGGAGATTTCGTTGTCCGCGCTAGAGAGGTAACCATTAGTCCTTGTTATAGCATTTACTAATTCACGACCCTTAATCTCCTTATAATATTCATTAGCTGCTGTCTGTAGTGAATCAGCTGCTTTCTGAAGGGACCCTAAACACAGCTTAATTACTGCTGTAGACAACTGTTCAACACGTTTTACCTCATTCAAACGTCGTTCGATTTCACTTATAGCTGCCTCATACAAAATGAGTGCATTACTACAATTGTCTGCATCCATGGTGAAAATTTTAAGGCAAAATCACCTTACAAAACATACAAAGTTGACAATAACAATTACAATATAAATCTCAATAATATCGAAGTAACAACACTTCCTCGAAAAACACTGATACACAGAAAAACATTCAAGTTAACAATCTGTGTTCTGCAAAAATAATACTGGTCAATACCATATTACAAAACTCTTATTCAAAAGTCAAATTGCAATGAGACGGAAGAATACACATCGTCTCGTTACATCTCAATACTTATATGTGAACCACATCTACCATCAAAAAAGGAGAATGACACTCACCTTGTTGTTGACCCTTTATCTTAGGTTGTCGTGTGTGTGTGTGTGTGTGGTAGTTCAAAAAGCAATGTGCCAGCATAACATTACTCTGACTGAGGGAAAGGGGCTGTAAACAATCCAATAACAAATGATGGTGATATAGAATGATCTGATTCCAAGTTACAAAGATCCAAAATAATGTGTTCAGCATCCAGAATAACTACTTCGGAAGTATTTTAACTTCCGGTTCGAAGGACCACGAAGGGAGAGAAGCTGTGGCGAAAAAGATGGACTTATAGTGGACTGTATTATGCTTAATGTTGTTACTTGGTCAAAAACCGCTAAAAGCCTTACGAGATACGACGAAAGGTACGCGCCTCTCTCTCTCTCTCTCTCTCTCTCTCTCTCTCTCTCTCTCTAAATGTTGCAAGTGCTTACGGGTTGATTTTCAGACCTTAGAGGACAACTGTGTTATCTCGTTTCTAAAAGTTATTTGCATAACCTTAAAGTATGAACACAATAAAGGTTTATCAGATCAATTTATATTCACCATCCACAAAACTAAAACGTAGGAAAAATGAAATAAAATCGAGGGATATTGAAACGCATTTGATCAATTTACAGTTAAAATTAATTTAATAACTAAAAGTTAAACATATCAAAGAGTAATAACATATAAGTGAAAAATGAAATTAATTACTCAATTGGAATTGTAAATCAATGGCACTCAAATGAAACAAATTACGACAAAATTCAAAGAATCAGGGCAATCGCCCTTCCTAAATCCACACATACTAGATGACAGGTTACCTCAAAAGTTGAGCCAAGAAGTTGTTCGTTCCGTCCTGCATTCGGGTTTTGTTGGGGAAAAGAGACAAGTTATACAATTACCACGAATGCAGAACTGACTTACAAGGTTTTCATTAACATAAAAAACTTAACAATTATTATGAAGTTCCTTGTCAAAAATAAATTCCAAATATTATAGTGTGCAACCTCAACATATTTATTAAATGTAGTGAATTAATTGGTGGTGTAAGTCAATACAATTTTGGGCGATATCAATCCCATACGGTGTACTACGCACATACGCATACACACCCCTAGAGGGTCACGCAAAGGAGTGTTCAGAGGGGCGAACTACTACCCTTCCTTTCCCCTCCGATCTCTTGACCTCTCCTAATGGCTTCTCTGGCGAGAGGCACAAACAAGACCCAATAACACCTTCAACTCTTACCATACGTAATATGTGCAATACAATAACCAAGAACAATTTCACCTATATAAAGACAAATGAATCATCATAACTAAAACAGTAATTATACTTCGTTACTAAAATACTGACGTTTATGTCAAAAGACTTCGTCTTTGTGTAAAACCATCTTTTCGGTGCTAAGCGCACCACAGATACTACGTACTAGAACATAACAAAATCAGATAATATAATGTTAAGAGTGTCATTCTCGAATAGATGTGGTTCTTTCACCCTAATTATGTCATGCAATGTAGACGTACATATCTTTACAAAATATATGGGCATGCGAATCCATTTGGTTTTCACATGAATACAAATACAATAACATAGTTCCTGTCTGTCGACGGCAATACGCAATGAAAATCAATCAATAATTTCTTATGAGACAGACACTAATAACTATAATAAAAGACAAATAGCATGGAAACAAGTGAATACACAAAAACATTAGAAAATAAAATCGTTGTGAGAGGAATTCCTCACAGTGGGTAAAATGTTCGGCAATAAAAAAAAAAGAAAAAAAAAACAGTTGTAGTCCATAAATCCGGAGGCAGTTCCAGAAAATCCAGGTTCTGTGAGGAAGATGTTGAAAATCTCCCATGATGATAATCAATAATACCAAGAGCCTTTTCTGCCACAATCAGAGGAATGGCGTCTTATTTTCCTTATTACTGAGAATTAAGAAATGCTCCGTCATTTTCCGCGAAAACTAGACTGTACATCTTCAAGGCAAAAGCTGCTTATTCGGAGTCCATGAAATTTTTTTTTTTTTTTGAGAAAATTGCTGTGTATTTTGGGCGTCTTAGGGAACATCCCTACTCACTTCATTTCACTAAAAACTATTTTTTTGTGAAAATCTTCCTATAGGGATCACTGTCTTCGTTTATGTGACAGTACCTCTTTCTACCATGTTTCGTCTAAAACCTCGTATTTTCTGGTGCTGGGTTATATTTGCCCTAATTACATCGTCTTCTTGTATTTCAACAGCTATCAAAACCTTCCGTATAATTTTACTGAACATAAATTTTCCTTTACTGGGAAATGATTCTCGAATTTATGAAATAAGTACAAACTATACTTGTCTCGCTGTCCTTCAAC
Organism: Macrobrachium nipponense; assembly: GCF_015104395.2. NCBI lineage: Eukaryota > Metazoa > Arthropoda > Malacostraca > Decapoda > Palaemonidae > Macrobrachium > Macrobrachium nipponense. Next base: position 93,659,781 of record NC_061100.1, on the reverse strand, counting down.
AGGTTACCTTCTCTCTCTCTCTCTCTCTCTCTCTCTCTCTCTCTCTCTCTCTCTCTCTCTCTCTCTCTCTCTCTCTCTCTCTCAAATTTGGAAGCGAGAGTTTTTGTCCCTGGGATCCATATTCTTCACTGACCTTGACACAGAAATCGGTTGCTGTCTGAAATCTAACAACCAATTATATTTTAACTTTTTCATCCATATCAAATTATTCGTGTCTTTAGTAGAATGTAAGAAGAGGAGGAAACCTAATCCTTTTACCAAAAGAAATGAAGTCATTAAAACGGAAATGTCACTATTCAATCATCTCTGCAGAAAGGATTTTGCCTCTGTTTTCCTATTCATGCTTTTCTGAAGGTCACAGTCCATCTGGCGCTTTCTCCCTAAGGTTTTTCAAATCTCTAACCACCACCTACTTACTATATTTTAGTTCCCTTCGACGATGGTGGTGCTTATGCTCACATCAATATCAGCTTGCTCGTAACTGGAGTCTTTTCACAGATGGAAGAGGAACTCCTTGCAGCCTAGACTTTTGAAGAAATGACAATATTTGATTGGCAAAACCGGCTCCTCTCTCTCTCTCATCTCTCCTCTCTCTCTCGCATCTCTCTCTCTCTCTCTCAGGGAATGTTCGGGTTTCTCTGTGGTGAGGCCCTCTCGCAACCCAATTTTTTTAAGAAATTACAATGTGTGGTGGGGAAAATCATCCCGGGCGCCCCCCCCCCCCCCCCTGGCCTCTCTCTCTCTCTCTCCTTTATTCTTTAAACTATCTCAAACGTCTTATGTTTACATTCTGATCCATTTCTTCCAAAAAGTAATTAAGATCACATAGCAAGAAATATTAAATTTCAAAGTGGAAATCTTGTATTACTTTCTGCCATTTCTGAATATACAACGTTTCTTCAGAATTCCTCTTCCAATTTCTTTATTCGGTTTCCCTTGAATTAAAAGTTCGATGATTCTTCGCAGATGAATATAAACAAAACAAAACAAAAGAGGCGCCGAGTTTTGTGTACAGCGTATATTGCTGTATGAAACTCTCAGCCGTGGCCCATAAAGCTTTCAGTCACGGAGCCGGTAGTGGCCTGTGTTGACAACTATAGCGGTGCCAGACTCACGATCATGGCTAACTTTAACCTTAAATAAAATCAAAACTACTGAGGCTAGAGAGCTTCAGTTTAGTGTTTTTGATGATTGTGGGGTCGATGATCAACATACCAATTTGCAGCCCTCTAGCCTCAGTAGTTTTTAGATCTGAGGGCGGATAGAAAAAGTGCGGACGGACAGACAAAAAGCCATCGCAGTGGATTTCTTTTACAGAAAACTAAAAAGTCTGATGTATCGAAACTATGACATCGAAAATTTCTGTTAGGAAGAAAGACCGGCATGAGATTTTGTACGAGAAGAAATCCTCTTAGTGTTCGGAGGATGACGAAAAATAAATGCTTAATATTTATGATCACAAATATTTATCATAGACTGTTACGAAGAAACGAAAATGTATTTTAAGCTTCTTTCAGCAAGACGATCTCATAAACCTATCATGGAAAGCGACAGGAAATTCTTGCTTATTCATTTTAAGTCTAGTCTGAGAGATAATAAGATATATAAATGTAATTGTAGCGATCAGTAGTTTCAACAGGTTTTCACTTTCAGCGAAAGTAAACGTTGACCATGTTTCTTGGTATTGGAAAGAAACTTTATCAT
>NC_061100.1:93633077-93653077 GCF_015104395.2 Macrobrachium nipponense | reverse complement strand
AGCTCATGTACGTACGTGAGGCCTAAAAAGGGGCGGGGCAAACCCCCAAAACCTCAAAAGGGGGAGTGGCCCCAAATTGACTCCACTTTCCTACCCCCCGTGACGTCATGTAACTACGGGAATAAAACCATCATTTCAACCCCAAATTGACTCCACTTTCCTACCCCCCCGTGACGCACGTAACTCCTCGCATAAAACCACATTTTCAACCCCCCCTCAACCCCAAATTGACTCCACTTTCCTACCCCTTGTGACCCGTCACGTATCTTCGGGAAAAAATTTCCATCATTTCAACCCCCCTCACCCCAAATTGACTCCACTTTCCTTCCCCCCCTTGACGTCACGTAACTCTTCAGGAATAAAACCATCATTTCAACCCCCCGACCCCAAATTGACTCCACTTTCCTACCCCTCGTGACGTCACGTAACTCTTCGGGAATAAAACCATCATTTCAACCCCCCGACCCCAAATTGACTCCACTTTCCTACCCCCCGTGATGTCACGTAAATCTTCGGGAATAAAACCATCATTCAACCCCCCGACCCCAAATTGGACTCCACTTTTCTACCCCCCGTGACTTCACGTAACTCTACAGGAATAAAATCATCATTTCAACCCCCGACCCCAAACCGACTCCACTCTTATGCCCACATGACGTCATGAAACTCTACAGGAATAAAACCATCATTTCAACCCCCCAACCCCAAATTGACTCCGCTTTTCTGCCCCCGTGAATTGTTTTCAACGTAACCGGGACGTTTACCTCCTCCTCTCCTCCTCCTCCTCCTCCTATAAAAAAACTAAATTTATATATGTACATCCCTAATATAGCGTCTATAGACCTCTCTCTCTCTCTCTCTCCTCTTCCCTCCTCTTCTCTCTCTCGTCTCTCTCTCTCTCTTCTCTCTCTTCTCTCTCTCAGCCGTTACATTTTGTTTTATATATACACAGCTGCTTAGATATTCAGAGTATCATGATAAAAGGATATTTGGCGGCTGACTTCAACCACTCGGGAGACATATATTTATCAATTTGATATCTCCCCCAATAACCGACAGGGATGACGTTCTCCGATAATGAATCACACACACTCACACATGAGCTGACTTCAACCTCACGTGAGACATATATTTATCAGTCTTATTATCCATTTTTCCCATGCCAAAGTATACCATAGGACAGACAGAATTGTTATTTTATATTTGTAACCAATGCTAAATACAAGGGAATGAATTAATATTCCATACAAATACATACAATGGAATAAAACTGTACAAACACGTCAAAAACAATACTTCGTCGAAACACATGGCCACATCACAACCCTAGTATATGCCACATACGTCTTCCCCAACATACCCAACCGTGTATCAGAGACGACGTTTCATCTAATACCTCAAAGCTTTTAAATTTAGCTAACAAGTTTTTCATATATAAATCTTCCACGCAACTCTCCTCCAACAGGGATAAATTCTTTTTCATTATAGCCTCACAACATATTTTAACAATTTTGTTCCCGGCCCGCTTTGACCGATGCCAGCGGGAAAGATAACATATTTGACATAGTCATATGATGATTTAAATCATTCTTCCTTCCATCTTTTGACTGAAGAAAAAAAAGTGATTGAACCTCATCTGTTTGCTATCTCTGCCCAAACGTTCGGCGTGATCTTCATCTTTGGAATAAGCCACGCTCTTTTGCGCATATTAATTATATTCAGTTGGGGCGCCGATACGTATTGGGTTAATAAGGTAGCTATGGTGGGTAGATAAACCTCTTCGTCGCATTCCCAAGATGTGATATTTTCAGGTCTTTTCACAATGGCAGACCCTTCAATACCCCTATCACAAAGACAGACATATGATGCACCAGTTCGAGAATATCGAAAACCTGCCAACTCAGCATACAGATAAGCTCGAATGACGTCCGTTACCACACCGTAATTCCTGCAGGTGACACAATTAGTGGCCACTGCTAAACACGTATTCCTCTTCCTGAACTTATTTTAGGACGAGTTCCCGAAAACTAACTTGCACGAGGAGGTTGATGAAGCCATAGCGAGAGTTCACGTCTTGATGTGACAATCCTTCAAGAGATAATGAGCTACGAAAACCCCACAACACGAGCTCCCTGTATCACAAAAACTGATTAAAAACTAGTTGTGACGAACCATCAAGCCTCCCTCACTCCCAGCCATGATTCACACTCACACAAATAAACAAGCCTTATCATTTCCTCACGCCAAAGGTCATCCACACACACTCACATATGACTCATATATAAATCTTCCATGCATCTTTCCTCCAACAGGGATAAATTCTTTTTCATTATAGCCAAGCAACATATTTTACCAATCTTGTTCATTTCATCACTGAATGTAGCTAACACAGGTAAATATTGATTCAACCAAGCCGTGTTAACCGGCCCGCTTTGACCGATGCCAGTGGGAAAGATAACATATTTGACATAGTCATACGATGATTCAAAATCATTATCGCTACAAAAATCCCGCACGGTGTGAACTTCATCTTTGGAATACAATACTTCATCGAAACACTGTATGTCACACCTGATTATTACTTCCCAACTGAACACCATAAATACAACCGACAAGGGAAAATTGATGTTATTCCTTACCCAAAGTGTATAAGAGTAAGTGCAGCTCGCCGACCCTCCGTCCCTACAAGTATTTCTCTTGACCAGAACGTCATTTCCCTCCAACACTATTCAGTAAGTAGCATCATATAAAACACTTTCCATTTACTTGAACATATAGTAAATATTAAAAACAGCAATGAGATTCATCTGTATACGGAATAGATATTCATATAAAATAATGTACCCCTTGAAAGAAGTGGAATACATAAAACAGTCATTATTTCTCCCTTTCAGATATGGGAAATAACTCTAGTAGTGAACTGTCAGCCTGTGAAGTAGCCACTCAAGTCAGACACCATTACTATTATGGTGTTGGAGCCCCAAACTCATCTATTAAGAAGGTGAAAACGGATCATGACCATGAAGCAGGAGAAGAAGAAAAAGTACAGGAGATGCAACAACTCCCACTGGCAACCCACAGTAGAGCAACCCCCGACCATTTTTCGTCACCACCCCACTACTGAAGGAAACGAGCAACCCGGTGAAGGTATATAAAACCGATGTGTTATATATTTATTTAATAACAGTTCCTGATTCCATAGAAACACGCACTCTTTTTCTCCGTTTCCCTGTTTTTGGTTTCAAATGTATTGTGGGCATAGTAAAAAACACGTATATAATTATTCATAAGGATTTATTGACCACATAAAAGACAGTTTACAAAATCAATACACTAATCACCGTCAGACCGCCTCAGCACGCATCCCAATATAACGTCCACGTGTATCCTTATGATAAGACGAATATTCCGAAAAGTGTTTAAGAGGAAACGTCTAGGACGTCTTGGCAGTTTATCACCGACGTTCACGGGTGAATTATTCTCACAGCTCATCCTGAAATAAGTAAAAAAAAGTTATGTGATTCAAGGTGTGTAAATATATATATATATATATATATATATATATATATATATTATATATATATAGAATATATCCTTAATAGAATGTAAATGGGGTAATATAAAAATCAAAGAAAAATATGCATTTACCTTAGTTGTTAAGATGCGGAGACATTCCTTGTACATAATAGCACGTTTGACCCCCGACCTCCAATGTGAACATTTAAACTTTTTCAAATATTTGAAATAATATCCCGTTATCCATTTATCATTACCTCTCAAACGAGGGAATGAGAATACATTTTGTATCAAGGATAATACTATTTTCACACCTCGGTGACTCACGCAATGAACAAAAAAACTAACGTAAAGACCGCACTTGTACGATTTATCGGGTTGTATTTGTTTTATTAGTCGATAAAGCTATATTTGGGATGCGCATATAAATTTAGAGAAGTGTATTCAAATAAACTTTTGGATTTATACCGTAACTATCAAAAAAGAATTATATTTCTAGGTGATTTTTCCACGTAAAAACATACCCAATGACCAACAATATTAATATCAGTAGATGAAGATAATGTATTAGGTATAAAAACTAAAGGTTTAATTATATTTTCTGGCAATGTCAATAATCCTACTTCATCCGAAGTGAACACACCTAAATATTTAACCTGGTCACCAAGTGAACCTTTTAAACTTATTTCAATTTCTTTATATCCATTCCATTTAACCTCTAACATCACACTGAATAACCCTATCCGCATCCACCATTAAAATACCCTTGGTATCCCTGGAAAGTAAAATAATGCAAGGTTTAGCATAGCTGTACCCTGCCTGATCGATATTCGCAGGTTTGCCGAAATTTCCACTGGCATGGAATCTTCAACATCTTCCACCACAAAATTAAAGCAGTAAATAGCTCTACCACTTTTAAAACAATCATAAGTGATCAGATTATCACCACCACCCCCTATACTTTTCTGCATCTCGTGATATAATTGCATGATGGTATTAAGGAAACTACATTGAATATTGTATACAGTATTCCCATTAACGGTTAATATGTATATTATTTAAATTGAAAGATTGAAAATATAGGCTATTGGCCGTGTAATCACCTGAAAATGTTTCCATATCAATCATGGCCAATGTGATTTATTAATATTCACTAACTCACGCCACGTGATATGAAGTTCAACCCTATCCAGCAAGGTCATACACCAACCCGAACCCTCACTACGATTGACTCGATCTATGACTCCCTGGAGAAGGCTATTGAGTTTATAGCTAATAACTTGGAAGAGAGACTCAACCGTACTGAGGGTTCGGGTTGGTGTATGACCTCGCTGGATAAGGTTGAACTTCATATCATGCATAACATGTTCCTATTCATCATCACACCAAAGTCTTTAACTGCTTCCTTATTTGTGATTGTCTCATTATTAGGTCCCCTATATGCAAATAGCTTTCCTTCTCTGTCTCCATAATTTATTGATTCAAATTTGTCAGTTAAATACCATCCTATTTACCTCTGCCCAATCATATACTTTGTTAAGGTCTCTTTGTAGTGCGTTCCTATCTTCATCACAAGTAATTCCTCTACTTATTCTTGTGTCATTGGCGAAACTACTCACTACCGAGTCCTTAACATTACTGTCTATGTCTACAATCATAATAACAAACAGCAATGCAGCTAACACCGTACCTTGTGGCACACCGGATATTACCTTACCTTCATCCGATTTCTCATTGTTTGCAATAACTATCTGTTTTCTGTTGTGTAAAAATTCTTTTAACCATCTTCCTACTTTATCGACTACATTATGTTTTCTAATTTTCTTAGCTAGTATATTATGATCTACTTTGTCAAAAGCTTTTGCAAAGTCTAGATAAACCACATCTGTTTCATTTCCGCTTTTCATATTTTTGTATATGTTCTCACAGTGGACTAACGTTGGGTTTTGTGTACTTTTTCCGGTACGAAACCATGTTGTCCTATATTAAACAAATTATTTTGTATTAAATGTTTCATAATATTTTTCTTCATTACCCTTTCATACACTTTCGTAATAGACTCACAGGCCTATAACTACTTGCCTCTAGTGTTGATCCACTTTTGAAAGTAGGGGTAATATATGCTAATTTGTGCTCATCATAAATCTTGCCTGTATCTACACTTTGTCTTAATAATATTGCAAGTGGCTTTGCGATAGAATGAACTACTTTCTTTAACAAAATAGCAGGGACACCATCAGGCCCTGCTGCAGCTCCATTTTTAATTTCATTAATAGCCTGGACACAATAAGCCCCAGCTTGCAGTTAATATCTATGTCTGCTAAATATTCACTATTTTCATCCCTTACTTCTATATCATTATCTTCATTACAATTCTAGGGGTGAATTCTCTCTTATATCTTTCTCCCAATATGTTGTATATTTCCTTTTTTTCATTCGTTAATCTCCCTTCAATTCTTAGAGGGCCTATTTCTATTCTTCTTTTATTCATCTTTTTTGCATACAAGTATAATAGTTTGGGATTTTGCTTGATATTTACTAGGGTTTTTTCTTCCAAGTCCCGTTTCTAATTTTCTTTGATTGTATAATCTTTTTGTTCTGCATTTTCTTTTCTATCTTACTTTTTAGTTCTATCACTTTCCATGCATTTTTTTCTTTTGCAAGACCTTTTTCCACTTTCTGATTTTCTGGAACATGCATGACTGATGTTTACTTTTCTTCTTCGGTATACATTTATCCACTATTTTCTCTAATATTTTATATAATATCTCCATATTTACCTTTATATCATCACTTACGAAAATGTTATCCCAATCTTTGTTTAATTCTTCATTTATTTCTGACCATTTTATATTTTTACTGTAGAAGCTGTATTTTCCATATCCGTCCCACTTTTTCATTTTTTGCTTATCTCTGTTTTCCCTTGCTTTAGAATGGACTGTTAATTCTATGACATTATGGTCTGAAATACTCACATTATAAACTATTATTTCTTTAACATAATTCACCTCGTTCACAAATACTAGCTCTAAAGTATTTTCCTTTCTTATTGGCAGGTGATTTATACGTTGAATGTTGTATTCTAGTAGCATATCTAATAGCTTTTCGAATTGCCTCTTATCTTCTGCACTGCTATTACTCTCTTTTTTATATGTTCAAATACAACCACAATCTCCTATTCATTCTTTCCAGTCTACGAAAGGAAAGTTAAAGTTCTCCGGATAGGGAGATAGTCCAGTCCTTGGGATTTCTACATTGTATCATCCAATTTGTTCTATTATTATGTCAAACTCTTTAGTATTAGGGGGTCTATATATTACTATGTTCATTAATTTTTCAGATTCAAATTCCGCCGCTATTAGTTCGCATTCTGAGTTACTATATTTCTCGTATATTTTTCCTTGTTTTTTGTCTTTCCCACATATCATGGTTCCCCATTCATTCCTATTTTTTCTATCTGATCTATAAGTTTGGAACCCTTTTATTTGATCGTCATTCCCAGTCTCTTGGAATACCAGTTTTCACTTATATTCATTATATCTATTTTCTTTTCAATTGGGTAGTGTCTTGTCTAAGTCACTCTATTTTTCTTTTTGAGTTACTCGTAACTAAACCCTGCGTATTCATCACTATGATGGTTTGCGTGTTTTCTCCTTCATTTAATATGGGTAATAATAAGGACTTTCCCTTGTCTCTTTCCTGTTCTGATATGTTGTTCTTTTCTTCATTTCCAGAAATTCTGACATTAAAAAACCCAACTTTTCCATAATATTTGATCTTCCTTCATCATAATTATTCATTTTGTGTCTGAATCTGGAATTTTCTCTGTATCTGCAATATCCTCTTGCATCGTAAATACAGTATTTATCTCTTGAGCTGTATCTTGGAGCTTATGCATTGAAATTTTTTGCTGACACACCATATCGAGGTGATGGCTTGCTTTTTTCCTTCACCTCATATTCTTTGTTCCTCTTTATTTGTTTCTTTCTTATTGGATTTTATTATTTGATTGATTTATTTAATTGATTTTGATTTATGGCTGCATGGGTGCATATATTTACATTTTTTGTCAGACTTACATCCTTTTCCTTCCTTTAGGTTTTTGCATATTTTTGGATGTAGATCTCTGCAATCATCCTCATAGCCATCTAGGTATGCACATTTACCATAGATTTCATAGTTGTGACATACCTGGGATGTTTGTAGTAACATCTTTCTCCAAATCTGCAATTTCCTCTTTTCAAAAGGTTGCAGACTTTGTCTTTCTTCTCTATTTTTTCCTCTTTCCCATCAGTGTGCAGATCAGGGTAGAGCCTCTTCGGGATTTTCTTTTGTGTTGTCATGTCTTAATTTATTTCTTCGTATGTATGCTGCTTGATTGCCTCATATGTAGTATCAATGAGTATCTCTGCATCCATACTTTTATCTTGTTCTTTGTTTTCCTTATTTTTTCTGTCATTTCAGTTTTGTTTACTTCTCTTCCGTTTTCCTCTTTTTCTTCTTCCTCTTCCTCTTCTTCTTCATCCTCAACTATTTGTACATTAAGTCTTGATTTAATAACATTGTCTATCCATGATAGACATGTTGAGCAAAATATTCTAGTATCCTTACTCATATCTTGCATTACTTCAGCACATTGAGGATGCGTCAGAATGTTGCATGCAGAACATTTTCTGATCAGGTTTTGTGGATTAACTATGCTGTACCACACCTTACACAGTTTGCATGCTTTTGGCATTCTTTTTCATATTGCTTCAATTAGGATATTCACAATGTTCACCTTATTCATTTTCTTTGTCGGAATATGTTGATTGATGTTAATTTTCTTTATGAGTCTCTTAACCACTTGGATTTTATTTGGAACTTCTTCAATTATTTTCAAGATGTTTTCTGTTGATTTGTTCCAGTTTGAAGGATCATATCCTTCTAATATGTCTATGAATGCTTTTGTATCTTTCTGGTTAGGGCTGTTGTTGATCTCATAGATGAGAAATGCCAGCTCCCTTCCTGCTACCTCATCGTATTGCGAATCTGCTAAACACACTAAATTTCGCCATTTTTTTCCACAGTTGGAACTTACTGCCATCTTGATCTGATTTACAGTATTTCACTTGATAAACTAACTTAGTAGACGCTTTATCCTACTATTTTCACACTAATCTTATCACCGACAGTTCACGAACACTTCTAGATATTTTTCAATGTCCAAACGTATGTTAAACGCGTGATATCTGTTGATTAATCAGACTGTGCGCTGAAACGTCTCACCAAGCAAAATAGCACTGAGAGGGAGGGAGAGAGAGAGAGAGAGAGAAGTTGATAGAGGCTATTTTCGGGATGCGCATATATAAATTTAGTTTTTATAGGAGGAGGAGGAGGAGGAGGTAAACATCCTGGTTATGTTGAAAACAATTCACGGGGGCAGAAAAGTGGAGTCAATTTGGGGTCGGGGGGTTGAAATGATGGTTTTATTCCTGTAGAGTTACGTGACGTCATGGGGGGCATAAGGGTGGAGTCTATTAGGGGTCGGGGGTTGAAATGATGGGTTTCCCGTAGAGTTTCGTGACGTCACAGGGGATTAAGAGTGGAGTCGGTTTGGGGTCGGGGGTTGAAAGGATGGTTTTATTCCCATAGTTACATGACGTCACGGGGGTAGAAAAGTGGAGTCAATTTGGGGTCGGGGGCTTGAAATGATGGTTTTATTCCCATAGAGTTACGTGACATCACAGGGGTAGAAAATTGGAGTCAATTTGGGGTTGAGGGTTGAAATTATGGTTTTATTCCCGTTGAGTTACGTGACGTCAGGGGGGGTAGAAAAGTGGAGTCAATTTGGGGTCGGGGGGATGAAATGATGGTTTTATTCCCGAAGAGTTACGTGACGTCACGGGAGGTAGGAAAGTGGAGTCAATTTGGGGTCGAGGTGGGGTTGAAATGATGGTTTTATTCCCGTACAGTTTACATACGTCACAAGGGGGTAGGAAAGTGGAGTCAATTTGGGGTCGAGGTGGGGTTTGTTAAATGATGGTTTTATTCCCGTAGAGTTTACATGACGTCACAAGGGGTATGAAAGTGGAATCAATTTGGGGTCCGGGGGCTGAAATGATGGTTTTATTCCCGTAGAGTTACATGACGTCACAAGGGGTAGGAAAGTGGAGTCAATTTGGTGTCGAGGTGGGGTTGAAATGATGGTTTTATTCCCGTACAGTTACATGACGTCACAAGGGGTAGGAAAGTGGAGTCAATTTGGGGTCGAGGTGGGGTTGAAATGATGGTTTTATTCCCGTAGAGTTACATGACGTCACAATGGGTAGAAAAGTGGAGTCAGTTTTGGGGTCCGGGGCTGAAATGATGATTATTATTCCCGTAGAGAGTTACATGACGTCACAAGGGGTAGGAAAGTGGAGTCAATTTGGGGTCGAGGTGGGGTGGAAATGATGGTTTTATTCCCGTAGAGTTACATGACGTCACAATGGGTAGAAAAGTGGAGTCAATTTGGGGTCCGGGGGCTGAAATGATGGTTTTATTCCCGTAGAGTTACATGACATCACAAGGGGTAGGAAAGTGGAGTCAATTTGGGGTCGAGGTGGGGTTGAAATGATGGTTTTATTCCTGTAGAGTTACATGGCGTCACAATGGGTAGAAAAGTGGAGTCAATTTGGGGTCCGGGGGCTGAAATGATGGTTTTATTCCCGTAGAGTTACATGACGTCACAAGGGGTAGGAAAGTGGAGTCAATTTGGGGTCGGGGGGGGGGTGAAATTATGGTTTTATTCCCGTAAAGTTACGTGACATCACAGGTGGCCACGCCCCCACCGTTTTTGGACCTCATGGACGTGCATGAGCTCATCAATAATGTGGAGTCGATTTGGGGTCAAGGGTGGAAACACCCCTTTTTGCACGTCATCTACGTATATGAGTTTATAAGACAAGTGGAGTCGATTTGGGGTCATGGGTGGCCGCACCCCCTTTTGCACGTCATCTACGTATATGAGCATATAAGACAAGTGGAGCCGATTTGGGGTCAGGGGTGGCCACGCCCCCCAGAATAGTGGAGTCGATTTGGGGTCAGGGTGGCCACGCCCCCTTTTGGGGATTTGGGGGGTTGCCCCACGCCTTTTGTGGGGTTGCCCCGCCCCTTTTTAGGCCTCACGTATGTTCATGAGCTTATCAGGAGGGGGGAGGGGGGTTGGTGATTTGAAAAGTGGAGTCTATATGGGGTCTTTTCCTCTACTATCGACAGATTCTTTCCTTCTTATATGTTGAATGCGCCAAGGTTTATATCTATATATACTATAAAGGGCAGACTAAAACTTATAGACTTTGTGGGCAAACCAGCCATTTTGCTAATAAATGTGAAGTTGGAATTACACAAAGACTAAATATCATTAGTGAAGTATAGATTTCCCTCATTTATCTGGCAATCAGCAAAATAAAGGAAATGAAATGCCAGTAAGCCACCAGGACCCAGTAGACGTTCGAACTTGTGAAGGGATGCCCAAAACACTTCAACAATTTGACCGTTCCGTGTCAAAGGTCGGAAGTAACCCAGCATCCAACACCCAACCAGCCGTGCAAACGGAATCTGAAACGCTGATGGAGACTTGCCATTTGATTGACCTGCGTGATGACATGGATATTACTCCAACTGTATCTGAAGAAAACAGGTTGGCCCCTATAAATGGGAGGGACAGACGTATTGAATGCAAGATGCTTCATCGTACAACGAACTACTGAGACTGATGCAGGACCTCTTGTTGCAACCTACGGAACAATATCCGAGGAGACGAACGTTTGTTCACCCGACAGTAATCTTGTTGAAGCTTTACTTAGTGAGAATGATATGAGATCTTGTGACGTCATGGAAGAATCAAGGCATTTTGAAGGCAACGTTGACGGAGACAGAAGTAACACCGACACAGCGCTTCCTATGAGTCAAGATTTATTTAGCTCAATCATCCCCCCAAGAGATCAAGATGATATACAAAACCCAACAGGTGATTTAATGTTACCACCCTTTAATAGTTCCAATTATTGTAAAGGTGCTAATGACACGATGTCAGAACAAGGAAGTTGTTGCTCGATAGAAAATGAAATACCAGCAGGTCAAAAATTTAATAATGATAATGAAACCACAGTGACCGATGAGTCGGACTATAATTCAAGCATTGTAGAAAACATGAAGGTAAACAAAAAGCGAAAGCAACGTAAAAAATGCAACAAAAAAGAGTAAAAGAAAATCTCATAATAACTAACATTCATTAGGATATCCACCCTCAATATTAACGGCATTAATGATAGAATGAAACAAGAGATGCTACACTCATTTAACACCTTCAACAAAATAGACTATCTTTTAGTCCAAGAACACAATGTTAAGGATATTAAAGATATAGTTTTTTTCATACAGGTACAATATAATTTTCAATCCAGACGACTTTAGATTTTGTAATTAAGCATGTTGAAAGAAGTGGAGATTTTAGAATATGTTCTGTACATGGTGAGGTGAATGGTAGCAAGATTCGCATTGTTAACATTTATGCTCCTTCAGGTCATAATCATACAAGGGAACGGGAAGAGCTTTTTGACAAGGAATTGCCCTACTACTTACGGTATGATAATAGCCATATTATTTTGGGAGGTGATTGGAACTGTGTTTTGAGTCCTAGAGACAGTTCTAATAATAGTGAATCAAACTTGTCAAAATCACTGCTCAGATTAATTAGGACCCTTAGGTTTAACGATGTATGGTTTTTGCATAACAGGGAACCCCAATATAATTATGTACGCACAAACTACGGTTCACGCATTGATAGACTGTACTGTCAGACGCTCAGAGACAATGTAATTTCAAGCGAAGTGCTACCTGTGTCATTTTCTGATCATTCCGCTGTCATTTGCAAAAGTTAAGATTAATCCAAACATTAGTATTGGAAACTTAATACTAGTTTACTAAAAGATGAGGAAATTAAAGAAAAGTTTAGGAGGTTGTGGACATTCTTGGAAACACGTAAAAGGAATTTCTATCATATCAGTAATTGGTGGAATGATTTGGTGGAACCAGAAATAAAACCATTTTTCGTCAGAGAAGGTAAAAGGATTAGCAGGCAGAAGTTTGGGGTCATCAATTATTTCGAAGCAAAACTAAGGAAACAATACATGCTTAATGTGTGAGGAAACTCAGATTATGCAGATATTACTATTCTCAAAGACAGAATAAATCATTTAAAATCTCAAATTTTAGAAGGGGTTAAAGTACGATCGAGAATTCAAGACAGGATTGAAGGAGAAAAAGCCTCTTGCCTTCTTGGACGGCAAAGAGCAATAAATAGTAAAAAGGTCATGACAGAAATAGTCGCAGAACGAAACATAATTCCGAATCTTGATGAAGGTACTGTTCTTACAAATAGCCAGGCCATTGAACACTATGTGTTCAGGTATTACCAAAAACTTTACCGGAAAAACATTTGTGATGTACCTTTGCAAAACTTCTTTATGCAGTTTATAGAGAAAACTGATTCTGATAACGATATATTTCATAAGAATATATCTCTCAGAGAGATACGTGATGTTATTCGTTCCACTGCTGACAATAAATGTCCTGGTATAGATGGCATCCCAATAAAATTTTATAAGGTATTTTGGGAAGATATTAATGATGAACTAAAACTGTTACTTAAAAATAATATGGAAATGTGTAACTCTCTCCAAGAGTCTGAGTATTGCATTGGTCACTCTCATATCGAAAGGCACCGATGAAAAAGCTTTGGCTAATTGGAGACCAATTTCATTGTTGTGCTGTGACTATAAAATACTTGCTAAGATAACTGCGAAAAGAATGCAAACAGTTATCTTCAACCTTATCAGTCCCGAACAATTTCGTGTGCCTGGAAGATCCATACATGTAATACTTTAATTAGAGATATTGTGTATTATTGTAGTGAGAAAAGAGTTCAAGGTGCTATTTTAAATCTTGATTGGTCGAAAGCATTTGACCGTGTTGATATTAATTTTGTACTTCGATTCTTGAAAGATTAGGTTTTTGTGATGAACTGATTTCCTGCATCAAGATATTGTACTCGAATATTGGAAGTTGTTGCATTGTTAATGGTAACACTGGTAAATATTTTAGTGTGGAGAAGGGAGTCCGACAAGGCTGCCCTCTTTCTATGCTCCTTTATGCTGTTTTCCAGGAACCTCTGTATCTTGCTATAAAAAAGAAATAGTTGCATTGAGCACTTGCCCTTACCAAATGATAACCGCCTTAAGATTCTTGGGTTTGCCGATGATACAAATATTTTCGTTGCCAGTGATAACGGAATTTTGGAGATTAGCACGTTAGTGTCTAAATTTGAAACAGCCACAGGTTGCATGCTAAATAAAAATAAGACGAAAATATTTGGATTAGGCCCTTGGGGTGATAGGTCTGTTTGGCCTTTATCATGGCTTCAAGGATATACAGGGTCTTTTACCACTTTGGGAATTTTATTTTCTGATAATTATGAAATGACTGTTAACTCTTCGTGGACAAATATATTATGCAAAATTAAGAATACTTTGGCGAGCTTTCGCAACAGAAGACTTACATTTCATCAGAAAGCTGTTATTGTCAATACCTTGATTTTTTCAAAGACATGGTATGTTTCCCATATTTACCCTCTGCCTATCAAATATGCAAAACTAATAAGTAAAGAAATTCTCTTTTACATTTCGGGGAAAATGTGAATTTATCATAAGAGACACTTTCACAAAGTCAAAGATTGAAGGAGGGATAGGAATGGTAAGTCTTTTATGGAAGACATAAAGTATTCTAGCTGCCTCTTTCTTAATGCTACACTGTGATGAGAAGTACAATTTTATGTCAAATTATTATAACATTTCACATATGAAGGGCTTGGTTACCGGAAATTTAACACAAAGAGACAATCCATGTGTAATGGCACCTATGTATTCTGAGGTCTTAGTAACATTTAGAAAATGCAAAAACAGCTCAGAATTTTCCTTTTCTTAAATCGAGAACTATATATGTGAACTTATTGCCAGATGTACAGCCATCTGTTGAGAGTAGATACCCCCTTTATAATTGGCCTCTGATTTGGGAAAACATCAACATGAATTTTTTTTCGGCTGCTGAGAGGGAAATAAATTATTATATAAATATATTCACGAAGTATTACCCAATAAAAAAAGGTTAAAAGTAATTAAAAGAATTCAAGACTGATTGCCAGATTCGTGATGCTGAGGAATCAAATATTCATATGGCATATTTCTACAAGAGAGTTGCAAACGTCATAATATGGTTAAAAGGAGTTTTGAAGTTATATTGTAATTTTGTTCACTGCAATTTCATTAGAATTGGAGGGTAAACACATACCAATTGGCAACACTGATAAACAATTGAAGAGCGAGAACAACGCCGTAGGTACCGTTCACAAGCAAAACTGTTGATGCTTGAGAAACCACAATGACTCTGAGCAGAATAAAAAAAAAAGGAGCTAAAAATCAAGAGGTCTTTGTGGGAAGCGGCTGAAATTCGAAAAATTTTAAACAATGGTAGTGTCAGTATGAGACACTATTTGTTGGTGTCTGAAAACAGCAATATTATATATGGTAGGGCATTGTCTAAACTAGATATTTTAATAATGAGGTTACGTTTGGGATATAAATATTCTTGGGAATACATTGATGATAAAACTCTAAATGTAAATTATGCGGTGAGTTACGGAAACATACTTTACAACATTATGTTATGGAATGTAATAAATGATCAGAGTTCGTAACCCCAGAATAGATGATGTAACAAATCAAGTGTTATTTTCTGAAAAATGATGTTGTATGTTCCAAAATTGTAAAGAAATTTCTTAATTTATTTTGGAATAAATAATGTGAGCCATTTTGTATAACTTGATTTTTTGTACCTTTTCTTAACATTTTTCTTTTTATATAACATTTACTTTTGTTATATTTGTTTCGTATGGCTTTTGCCTATTGTAAATTTGCTTTAGTATATCAACATTTGATTTGTATAAAATTTGCATTATAGCTTGGCATTTGCTTTTGTATAAAATGAGTTAAAATTCTTCTCATGTAAAATATTTGCTTTTCATTACTATTTTTTATTTTTATTTACGTATTTATTATTATTTTTGCCTGGAATCTTTTGAATTTTGTAGGAGAGTATAGCAGCATGCTGCTACACTCCATTTGATGTATATCAATAAACTTTTTGAAATTGAAATTGATACTTGAGTCAGGAATCTAGTTACTTTTTCAACAACGAATATTTTCAAATTAATAACCATGAATATGTAAAAATATTTATGCAATTCATGACCTTATACTGCAGTTTAACTATTTATCTAAATAATTATCTAGTGCACGCTTCTTCTTCTTCTTCTTCTACCAAAAATCGTAGTTTCCTTAAAAAAAGTAGTGGTTGGAAGTCGTCGTTGACGATTTTTGTGAAGAAAGTGCTCCAGCGTCTATGGGTACAAGTGGTGTGCAGATTTAGCACATGGAATGGGAAGTTTATTAATACAAACGACTCCGCAAACATCGAGATGGCGTCAATCTTCTGAATATTCCGAGATGTAAGTAAAAATTTCGAAAGCGTGTCGGAGGTAGTGTGCACTGCGTATGACCAGACTTTTCATTACCCTCTGTTTAATCTTAAAATATGACCTTAACTTCTAACTTTGGAGAAAATACTTACTCTGAAAGGAGAGTAGAGGTCTCGAGCTCCTCCTCTCACCACCAACAACTCATGACTGATGACCATCTACGGTGTCAGGATGTGTTAAAGTACTTTTGCGGAGGGTGGCCTCAAACACAGTAGTCAGAGGCTTGGCTAGTCAAGTCGGTTGTTTACCCTAGCTAAATTCTTGTTCATGCAGTAAAACTGTATAGAAAAACGTCAACTGCCATACCTAGTAGGTATAGTAATCTAGCTTGCCGAGGAAGAGTTATACAGATCTACCAAAGGTAGTTTTAGGCAACTTGATGATTGGATACAATGAAAATGGGGAAAAAGCGTTGTCCTTACAAATACTCCCCCGCAAGACAATTATTATGGAATAATTATTGGATGGAAAAAAATATCTTGGAGGCAGGAGGCGACCTCGTGGCCTTGTGACACTTGTGGGGCGTCATCAAGTGTAGAGTCCTTCGGTGTTGCTGGCTGACAGGATGCCTCACCTGGCGGTTGCCTGGGGGGTTCTACTGTGGGCTGGAGCGATCAAGACTGCGGAGAGAGCTGCATTGTGTGTGGTGGTGGAGTGGGACGGGCCGTGGGGATCCCCAGGTGCGGCAGCAGCGTAGGTTGGGCTGAGGAAGTCCCCAGCGCAGCAGCGGCGTCCCGCAGGCAGAGCGGAACTACAGGTGAGCAGCGGCGTCAGCTGGTCGAGGAAACCAACAGGTAGTGGCGTCGGCAGGCAGGGGAGGCCCACAGGTGTGGCAGCAGTGTCGGTGGGCCGAGGAGGACTACAGGCGACGGCGTTGGAAGGGTGAGCAGGTCCACAGGTGTGGCAGCGACGTCAGGCAGGCTGAGCGAGCCCCAGGAGCAACTGCAGCGTCGGGGGTTTGAGGGGGCCCACAGGCAGCGACGTCAGGGGGCCGAGCAGGCCCACATGTGCGGCAGTGACGTCGGGTGGGTAAAGCAAGACCCTGGGTGAAGCAGCAGTGTCAGAAGGTTGCCTGGGGACTCACACGTGCGGCAATGGTGCCGGGGGAAGAACAGAGGAGGCCCGCAGGTTCAGTGGGTCAAGAAGATATCTGGTGTCCCCCTGGTGAGGCAAAAGAGGCCGCGACGTCGGATGGATGTTTCTGGACCACCGCCTGAATTTTGTGTTGGCTGACCAGCACCTAGCTACCTGTTCTCATAAAAAAATGCCAAAACACGCTTGGAAGCTGTACCGTGATTAGTCCGAAAATACTCCTCGCAATGGAGTATTTTCAGAGACCTAAACTGTGGTGCCGTATTGAGTCCGCTAAAGGTTCTCTGAAGGTGAGTAGCCATAATTAGTCCGTTAAAGGCTGGGCCTAAACTGCTGTGTCACCAACTCCAGGAGGTCACCAGTTGTGAGGACCAGAGATTAATGCTGGGGTCACACATTCACGTATCACGACGGCGTATGCCCACGTATGTGGATCGTGGGCATCATTGCGGTGAAATGACCTTGAATAGCTGGTAAACAGGACACGGGCTAACGGACGTAAAGCCAGCACCGTAAATTGCGCCGCAAATGTGCACGCAAAGAAAGCAAGGTTGGACGTCTACCTGAAAGTAACGCCGATATTGTAATGTTCTATGTACGTCAACTTCACGTCAAGACCACGCCCACCGTTGTGGTGCCGTAGGGTACAAAAGGGCGGGCCTGTGAACAGAGCTTGCCGTTCCGTAAACATCATTGTAAACAGCTCGTCTCGTTGTTGTTTTCCTACAAATTATATATTTTAATTTTATGGTAACTTTTTGATAGTAGCCATCTGTAATATATATAATATGTAATTAATGTAACATCACAAATAAATGAACATAGGATAAGTACTATATAAGACTAGCACTAGAATTTTCTTGCTTCGATTTTACCATTCAGACATACACTTAATTAAGACATATAAAACTGTTGACTATGGGCGATTTATATTTAAGCGATATAGAATAACATCTAATAACTTATCAAACGTTCTTGGAAATAAATAGGAATTCCACCTATTCAAGATAATATTTTTTTAGATGTATATAAGAATTCCTCTCAGATATTTACATTATTTGCTACACCATTATTGTAAGACTGTTATTCAGAAGAAATGAATGTCTTCGACAAGGGAACGTTCTGTCCCTCGTCAATGGAGAGTTTCCGTGTCGCTGTCATCAGTCAGAATCTCATCCAACTCCGACTCCTGTAGGTGGAAGTTGACATTTTCCCTGTCCTGAATGTCTGCAGGAGTGGTTGTAGGAGTGGCTGTAGGAGTCTTTTCCGGGCCGAAACGAAGGTCTGCAAGATGTTGATGGTCCCCTTCCTTGGTCGTTTTAGGAGGTTCGGCATCTTGAAGGGCGCTGTGGAGAGCTTGAAGGAAACTGCTGGTCTTGGGAGACGGAAACAACAGCTGACCTGAGGGCGCCGACCTGACCTTTTATACCACGCTACAGCGTTGCCATGTCGTACAGGGTTGTAAATGTGTGAATCGGTTTCGCCATAGGCTACAGCGCAATTAGGAGGCCCGTTTGCTTCGCCGCGGAAAGAAAACAACGACGGCGAACGATGCTGGTGACCCTAGCGCTTACCCCGCAGCAGTCACCGTGGCTCCCACGTGCAATGCCTGGAGCTATGTCAGGTGACATTTGGCGTGACCACCTACGACTTGTTTTGAACATTTCAAAACTGGAGTGGGCTGCGGCGACCTAGTGGGCTGGAGCTTAGCGCCCGACGACCCGTCGCCGTCTCGTCTACGATTTTACGTGTGTTTTTACGTTACATTTACGGTTTACTGACGTAAGCTGTTGCCAACTACCAATTTCCGCTCATGCGTGGGCGTGCGTGCGTTGATACGTGAATGTGTGACCTTACCATAAGACAGGTAGCTGGGTACTGATGATTTATTTAGAGACACACTGAGTTGACATAGACAGGTGCGGACGGAGAAGTAGTACAGACTCACACTGAGAGCAGAAATGACTCCGAGACAGTAGATTTGTGTTTTCTTACAAACATACATTTAAAGATAATAAGGCGTTAGTGGAATTACATGTGTTATACATCGGCAGAAAGGCCGCGGAACACACTATTGGATGGAAGTAAGAACAACACGCCTTGATGATTGGATGCAATGAAAATGGGGAAAAAGCGTTGTCATTACAGACGTCTACTTAATTAATTGGTCATGTTCTGGGGTTACGTAGCCTCCAGCAATCAGCATCAGCTGTGAGCTTTATGTAAACTTAGGAAAGGTATTACGTATACGGAGTAGTAGAAGTAGTAGTAGTTGTAGTAGTAGCAGAAGGCTGGATATGTCTTTGAAACGGCTCCCTTGCTTGTTTTTTAATCCTATTTTGTTTGTTTCTCTAATACCACAATTCTTTTAGAAATTCTTTCTTATTTTCAACTTCCTCCCTCAGTAGATCTGCCAATTAGCTACCACTTCCTCATTATTGTCATGATATGGTTGCTGCACAAAACTATATCCATTTCTAATTTCATTGTATGCTGGACAATAAAGTAAAAAATTGTCTAAATTTTCATTTTTTTTCCTCACAGTACAAACATTTTATATCTTCTCCTTTTATCCTATTTCTGTCTTTTAATCCTAGTGTACCTAGTCTGACCCTACTGATCAGCACTGTTTTTTCAGTGTTGTCATACCAGATTTCTTCTCTTATGTTTTCTTTATATTTTCTGTAGATTCTTAATGTTGTATTTTCCTTCATTTCTTTCTGCCATGTTTTTCTGTTCCAGTTGTTTATTGTTTCTTTTAACTGTTTGCCCTTAA
>NC_061100.1:93612604-93627604 GCF_015104395.2 Macrobrachium nipponense | reverse complement strand
AATCACTTCAAATGAAACAAACACAAAACACAAAAATTTGCGATGTGTAAAAATCTAAATTTTTTTCATGAAACCACTGTGGCTATTAGTTACAACTCATAAATTTTCATTAACACATTACCTTGGTACCAATTGTTTCTTTCTGATGCAGCTAGCTACAAAAATTTCACCAATTCACAACATTTTCTCAAAAGAAAAGGCACCATTACACACTAGTACAATGTTTGTTCAGATTCCATGAAAAGCACTAAATAACACTAAATAACTCTAGAAATATGAAATCTAAAATTTATGAGTGACCATTCAGTAAGTATTAAGTCTACATTAATGTAAAATCAAGTATGGCGCAGAGAGAGAGAAGGGGGGGAGACCTCTAAACGCCAGGAATTCAAATTCTGTAATGAATACTTTCTTTTTGCACGGAAGCTGAAAAGTGGATTTCGCACAAAACGATTTGGGCTTGAGAAACTTCATGTGGTATTGGCAAAGACATACAAGTATGAAACCAGTCTTGTGAGTAGTATGCTCTCTACAGTTTCTAGACAGAAGTTCTTTATCAGACATGTTGACAGGTTTCCAAAACAAAACAGAGATCTCGAGTTCCTCATATCTCAAGGCGATGACAAGTTGTGGAAACAATTTCTAGCTTGGAATGGACAAATTTAATCTCTCTCTTTTCACATTCTACGTTATATTAACTTTTACATTATGTTATGTGAAATCTGAAAATACATTTTAAGACAGCCTATAACTCTAAGCTTAAAGGGATCTGAAAATGTTGCGAAACTCATATGCATTATGAAAGTAGCAGCATATAGTATACCTCCCCACAGAAGATTGGTTATCACGGTATTGAATCCAACGATTCACAACGGGATAAATAATCAACAATTACATTGTTTTTGCCACTAATGTGCTGCACTCTTAAATTATACTGTTGCAAGCACAAAGACCACATGGTCAGTCTTTGATTATGGTTTTTCATTCTCTGGATAAATGATAGGGGATTGTGAACAGACAACACTAAAATTTCTTCATTCCTAGGTCTGTTCTCTTACACTTCAAACTTTTTTAATGCTGCGATTAAGGCTAAAGTTTCCTTCTCGATTGTTGAGTATACTTTCTGATGTTTTTTCAGTTTTGAAGACATGAAGCACACAGGATGGTGAATATTATTTTCATCTTCTTGAAGTAGAACAGCTCCAATGCCACAGTCAGAAGCATCAACTTGTATCACAAATTTCTTGTTGAAGTCTGGAGCTTGAAATACTGGTCTTGAAGTTAAAATGGCTTTTACTTACTCAAAGGATTCTTGATAATGGAGTCCAAACAAACTTAGCTTTGGGACTAGTTAAGTCTGTCAAGGGAGGTACTACAGCTGAGAAATTTGGGCTGAAACAACGATAGAATCCAGCCATGCCCAAAAATGTTTGTAGCTGTGTCCTGGTAGTAGGTGGGGTAGCCTTACGGATACCTTCTACATTAGCATTTGCTGGAGCGAGAAGGCCTTTCCCAACTTTAAACCCAAGATACTGCACAGATGCCTATCCAAACTCATTCTTCTCTAGGTTGACTGTTAGTCCTGCATCTTGTAGTTTCTTGAAAACTTTCTGCAGACACTTCAGATGTTCTTCCCATGTTGTAGAGTAAATCACTATGTCATCCATGTATACACCTACTCCTTCTATCGATCCTAGCAGTTGATCCATCACTCGTTGGAATATTGCAGGTGCATTCATCAGACCAAACGGCAGAACAGTATATGATACATTCCAAAAGGAGTAATAAAAGCTGACAGCAACTTTGCATTCTCACCTAAGGGAATTTGATGATATCCTTTCAACAAGTCTATCTTGGAAACAAACTTGGCTTGCCCAATATTATCAAGTAATTAATCTATAAGAGGCAAAGGATAATTGTCAGCCACACTGATGGAATTCAGTCTCCTATAATTAGTACACATCCTAAATGAACCATCAGGTTTCTTCACTAACACACATGGAGAACTGAAGTGACTTGAACTGGGTTCTGCTAATCCATGTTCCAGCAAATACTCAATTTCTTTCTTCAAAGCATCTCGATGATAAGGTGATAAACAATAGGCTCTATGCTTGAATGGTTTTCCATCTTCTTGAATCTTGATCTCATGCTTGGTCATATCAGTATGCTTAGGTACATCTGCAAAAATTTCTGGGAACTTCTAATTACTTCACTTAAGTCTTTACCTTGTTCAACACTCAGATGTTTTAGTATATCCTCTAAATTTTTGGAGATTGAAGAATTATTCATCTTGCTTTCAGCTCCCAATTCGTAGCCATTATTGTCTTCTGTAGATGAAGTTGTCTGGGTTATTGACACAGTTTCAGATTTAGTTTCTGAGAAATAAGGTTTCAAGAGGTTCACATGTATCCCCTTTTGTCTTCTTCTTTCTGGTGTTTCAATCACATAAGTTCTGTCACTTAACTTCTGAATTATCTTGTAAGGACCTTGAAATTTATTAGTGAGGGGAAATCTCTTGACAGGTAAGAACACTAACACTTGTTGACCAACACTAAAACTTCTTAGCTTAGTCTTAGCATCATATCTCCTTTTCATTTTCTCTTGACTCACTTTCAAATTTTCTGAAGAGAATTTTCTAATCTATTTCAACCTTTTCCTCAAGTTCTTCACATAGCCACCTTGGCTTTCCTCTTGATTTTCTTCCCAATTTTCTGCGAGAATCTTCAACGGTCCTCTCACTTCTCTACCAAAAATCATCTCATTAGGTGAACATCCCATACTTTCTTGATAAGCACTCCTAAATTCAAACAACATTAATGGTAAACCAACATCCCATTCTCTTCCTGATCCAGAACAATACTTTGTCAGCATACTTTTCAATGTCTGGTTTAACTTTTCCAAGGCACCTTGCATTTCTGGATGATAAGCAGTGGATAACTGTGTTTTCATCACATCCTGAAATAACTTTGAAGTAAAGTTTGTTCCTCTATCACTTTGTACTATTTCTGGTATACCAAACTTTGAGAAAAACCCCACAAGTTTTTCAGCAAGTATCTTGGCAGATATGTTTCTAGCAGGGATTGCATCTGGATATCTTGTCACAGGACACATTAATGTTAACACACACTCATTCCCCTTCTTTGTCTTCGGCAGCGGTCCAACCATGTCTATTATCACTTTGCTAACGGGTTTTCCTCTAACTTCAATAGGTTGGAGAGGGGGCTTTCTTGATGGTTTCATTCGGTTTTCCAGCTATCTAGCAGATATGACACTCACGACAGAACCTGCTAACATCTTTGTAAAGTCCAGGCCAGAAAAAATATTTCATGATCTTCTCCACAGTCTTCCTGATTCCTGTATGTCCAGACTCATGAGCTACTGCTACCACTTGCTTCCTCAATGAATATGGAATCAAAATTTGATGATATTCGCCCCATACAGCATCTCCTGGTATATCTGTAGGTCTATACTACCTCATCAGCAAACCTTCCTTCAGATAATAACAGGTAGGAGTTTGTTGCATCTCTTCTCGATCAACAACTCTGAAAAACAAATCAAATAACGATGCATCCTTCTTCTGCAAGTCCATTAGCTTCTTTCTTGTCACTTGACCAACTTCAAGGGTTGAATTCTCAATATCTGCTAACTCAGCAACTGTAGTTTTACTACTGTCTTCAGGAACACTTTGACTACTCGGAGTCTCTTCAGGAACAACAGGTTTTTCTTTATTGTCATCGTCTTCTTCATGGGAAATCTCTTCTTGGTCAGCACTAGGGGAAACATCACTTCCCTGGAATAATTCTTCTAAGCACAAAGATCCTTTACTTGATCCTTCTTGGGTGTGTAAATCCTCAGTTTCTTCACTTGCAGTCGTAGTACTCTTCATACTTCTGGCGGTTACACAACTAGGAAACAGGTGGGGGTTATTCTTTTCCAGCTCTACCGTAGGACTATTCCTCAACGGTTTGTATGTCACTACAGGACAAGGAATAAATGGCACACCACCAACTTCATTCCCCAACAGAACATGTACACCTTCCACAGCCAGTGAGTCCTTTACAGCAAAATCAAAATTCCCTGTCACCAATTCACACAACAGGTGTAAGCGGCATATAGTAGGAGTTACTTCCTCTCCTATACCCTTCAGAATAACTGAATCTCCTGTGAGACTCTTCTGCAACTGAGGGTGAGCACCACGTACTACCACACTATGGTTACTCCCTGAATCACGTAATATCTTGACTGGTACCTACACACATCCCTCCTTGAGTTGACAGCATACCCTCATAGTTATATGGCTTAAAAGCCTCCACACTAATAAGCCACTCACCGCTTGAAGTTACATTTCCACTGGTTGCTAAACATTCAATTTGTTTAGTTTCAGTCTTGTCTGTAATCTGATTCTTTCCCACAATGCTCTTCGTAGTCTATTTCACCTGGTCACCTTTCACCACCTGACCAACAGGCTTTAACAGCTGTTGATTCCGGTAACACTCTTGACTGAAGTGTCCTACTCTTCCACACTTGAAACAGACAACATTAGGTTTCTGTAACTGTCTTGAAAAATAGGATGAGGATTTTACATTAACTTGCTGGGGTGTATTACCTTGTGTACCCTTGGTAGTATCACTTGTAGGTTTCCCATTAAATTTGTTCTTGATATTTGGATGAGACTTAAAACCTGGGTGTTGCTGATTCTGGTACTTGACATTGTCATTGCGTTTGCTACTAATTATATTGTAATCTTCACTCAGTGTTGCAGCTTGTCAAGTTTCTTAACCTCTCTCTCTCTCTCTCTCTCTCAAATAGGCTCTTATATGTTTGGGAATTCCCCTAAGATATTGTTCAAGAACAAGCAATTCTTCTAACTCATCAAAAGTTTTAACTTTAGCAGCTTCTAACCAACGTTTAAAACACCTTCTCACTTCATAAGCATAACCTAAGAAGGTTCCCTTCTCATCTTTTCTTAAATATCCGAATCTTTCATGGTAGTGCTCTGAGGGTCATCTGGTAAACTTGTAGCACACTGTGTTTGAATACTGCGTAGTCTTTACACTGATCAGCTGTTAAGGCTAGATAAGCACTTCTCCTTTTATCAATTAAGACACTTTGTAGCAAAACTGACCATTTATCTTCTGGCCACCCCATACCTGAAGCCACTTTCTCAAAGTGACCAAAGAACTCATCTGGAGCTTCTTCAGTAAACTTAGGGATTCATTTCTGTACTCTTACTACATCAAATACAGGGTCTTGATTACCTTGGTTAGGGTTAAACGGTGTTACAGGTAAAGTGGATCTAGCTCTTATCAATTCCATCTCCCTTTCAAACCTTACTCTTTCTCTTTCCTCTTCTGCTGCTTTTTCTTCTTCTCTTTCTTGTTTTTCCTTGTCTATTCTTTCTCTTTCAGCTTGCATTCTCTCTCTTTCACCCTGCATTTTCAGCTTAATCAAATTCTCTTCTGCTTCAATGTGTCTAAGCTCTAACTCTGCATCAATTTTCTCTTTCTTTTCTTCTTGCTTATTTATAAGATCAGCATGTGCTACATTCAACAACTCTTGAGCAAATTCTAACTCATCTTCATCAGTTATTCTACCAGAGTCTATCAATGATTCCATAGCAATACATCTTATTTGTTCCTTTACCGTACTAGTAGACACATAACCACCACATGCCACTGCTAAAGCACTCCACTGTGCCTTAGCCAGAGTGGTTTCAGATAACACTTGGATGGAAAGGGCTGCTAAAAATTTCTGAACCTAGAACTGAGCCATTTTCTCTAATTTATCAACTAACAATTCAACACAATAAATGTAAAATAAAAACTATATGGTCACTCTCCTAGCACAATATATCCCTAACACCACCAGCATAGACTAGAGTGATAATGTAATCTGTTCTCCCAGGTCACTGGGCACCGATAATACTTGTGCCAAGTATCTGGTTACTACACATACCAATCATTAATTGTTACCTCACAACAGCCAGACACCTGAACCTTCATCACAGGTAATAAACGACTGAATACTCCAAAGGCAACAGTGATCCCTTAAACAACTTACCAGTATTGTAAAAAATCAGACTAAAGTTCAATTAAAACAGGTTGTGAAGGTTAATCCTATATGTGATCAAATTAATTAAAGGGCAATCACTCCATCAACAACTTTAAAAGTCTAAGTATTTCCCTGATTTTCAGAAAGTCTAAGTAACTTCCCTGGTTCTAACGTCAACATTCAAAAGTATATTGAAAAGGAAAAACAGCTCACTTACCACTCTATGTTTTCTACCTAAGCATAATCTAACCATACTGGTGAAAAAGAAAAACCACTTAAATTAAGAATTTTTAAATACAAAAATTTATTAATCAAACGTCAAAAATTTTATAAGTGGAAATTCGCAAATATCAGGGGAAATTTAACCAATTACTTGAAAAACAAAATCAAAGTTTAATTAAATTCCTTGAAAATTAATTAAAGGTAAAATTAAATCAAAAATTCAATTTATCACAAAATTCAAACGAAAATTTGAATTTAATTCAACTCGAAATTTAAGAGTTAAAGCAACATAATTAAAAATTTTGGAAAATTAATTCACAAGCCCTAAACAATACTAAAACTGGAAAAGAATTTCTAAGTAAATGGAAATTAATTTCTTACAATAGCTGTTTGAATTCAAGTTAAATGTGCGCAACGATTAATTAATGTAGAACAACTAAGTTAATCAAAATGGTGAATGCAAATGAAAAAACAGAAAAATGTGGAAAAATACTAAAAATTGCAACCACTAATCAACACAGAAATACTAAAATAAAATAAAAACACACAACTTCAATAAAGAAAAAAATGCATAAATGCACAAAAATCATCTAAATAAGAAAAATGGCCAAATGCAACAAAAAATCACTTCAAAATGAAACAAACACAAAACACAAAATTTTGCGATGTTGTAAACATTTTAATTTTGTTTCATGAAACCAAATATAACTATTAGTTTTGCAAACTCAAAATTTAAATTTTCATTAACACATTACCTTGCTAAACCAATTGTTTCTTTCTGCTGGCAACTAGCTCCAAAAATTTCCCAACCAAATTCACAACAATTTCAACAAAAAGAAAAAGGTGCTGTCACACACTTGGCTAGCAATGTTTTGTTCAGAATTCCCAATGAAAGCACTAAAACTAACACTAAATAACTCTAAGAAAATACGAAAATCTAAAATTTTACGAGTTGACCGATTCAGTAAGTATTAATTAAATCTATGTTAAATGTAAAATCAAAAGTATGCGGCGAGAGAGAGAGGAGAACCCTCTAAACGCCAGGAATTTAAAGTCTGTAATGAAATGCTTTCTTTTTGTTTTAGCATCGAAAAGCCTGAACAGTGGATTTCCGCACAAAAACGTTTTGGGGCTTTGAGAAAAATGGTGCAATCTTTCTAAGAAGCTTCTGAAAATATGACGTACTTTACAGAAAAAATCCCCCCCCCTCATGAAATCCTTAACATAGGTATCCGGCAAAAGACATACAAGTTAATGAAAACCAGTCTTGCCCAGCACAACTTTGTAATGCTCTCTTACAGGCGTTCCAAACAGAAGTCCCTTATCAAGGGCCATGTTGACAGGTTTCCAAAACAAAATGGAGAATCTTGAGTTTCCTCTAATCTCGAGGCGATTGACAAGTTGTGGAAAAACAATTTCTAGCTTGGAATGGACAAAAGTTAATCTCTCTCTCTGATTTTTCAACAGTGTGCGTTAATATTAACTTTTATTCATTTTGTATGTTCTTGCGGAAATCTAAACATTACATTTTAAGACATCCTATAACTTTAAGTCTAAGAATAAGGAATCTGAAAAATGTTGCAAAAAATCTCATATGCATTATGAAAGTAGCAGTATATATATTATAATATATATAGTAATAAATATATATATATATAAATCATATATATAATTTAATTTTATAATATTAAAAAATTAATTATTTAAAATTAATTTGAAAAAAAGAAAAAAAAAAAAAAAAAAAAAAATTAAAAAAAAAAGGCCCCCCCCAATAAATAAACACTATTTTAAACGTTTGCAATACCATAATATTTTTCGGGTGGCACTTTCCTTCTGTGCTCCTGATCACTGGTAAAATATGGACATAGGATGTCTTACAAGAGTATATATGCAAAAGCATATGTAGGCATGACAGTAAGTCTATGTTGGTGACCCAGGAAGGGTGGAAATTAAACTGTTCCCTAGTGATTTCTGGCCTCATTAACTCCCGGCTGACGACTCGTCTGGTGGTCGGACTACATCGACGAACTAATCCTTAGGCGCTCCTCAATCAGGTGTCCAAGAACATCCAACCACCAGACGAATCGCCAGCCGGGAGTTAATGAGGACAGAAATCACCAGGGAACAGTATAATTTCCACCCTTCCTGGGTCACCAACAGAGACTTACTGCCACACCTACATATGTTTTTGTAGATATGCTCTTGTAAGACATCCTATGTCCATATTTTACCAGTAATCAGGAGCATAGAAGGAAGTGCTCGAAATATGTGGTTGCAACGTTAATATAGTGTTTTATGGGCCTTCTATCTTCATATTATACTGTTGTATTACAGTAAAAAAAAAAAAAGACATTCATATATATATATATGTGTGTGTGTGTGTGTGTGTCTGTGTGTGTAGTTTATTTTATAATCTTTTGTCTGTAGTGTTGAGTGTATGTTTGTTACTAAGGTTTTGGTGATCAGCACTGTCCATAGGGGGTCTTACTTGGTCCTATATTATTTCTTTTATTATTTTTTTAATCCTCATTAGTCGACTGTATAGGTCACATGCTATAAATTCCTCTATAGTTCCCAATCTGGTGCATATATTATTTAACTTGCTTCAACATTCCTCTGAGGATGGCGGGCTGCAATTGTCTGATTCTTCCATGCGGTTTATCAGTGATGTAACTTCATGTTTTTATACTAGCAAATGATTTTGGGACCACTGTTCTCAAGTGAGTTTTTGTTTCACTTATGGTGCTGTTTTTTCTACTTCGTCTCGGTTTCCTTTAATCTGTATTCAACCTTCCTGATTTTTTTCTGTAGGCTATTCATTCCTGGTGATTCATTTTCAATGTAACACTTCTAGGTAGGTTCATAAAATTTACTTACCTTTTATACTGCCGTTTGCTCATTGTGTTTTTTTTATTCTACGTTTAATTTAGTAGACATAGTGCTGATCTTAAAACAAATGTTGTGATCTCCAATCTTTCCTTTCTGCTACTTGGGAACATTATGTCATCCACCAATACTTTGGACTAGCCTTTCCCCGGCTATCCTATTCACTCTACCTGTTGCTGAACCACTTAAATGGATCGTATATTGTTCCTTGTCTTACAATTTCTTTTATGTCAGTAGTCTCTTCCGGCCACAGCATCTCTACCTTTCCATTTTCTTTCATCTTTTGTATTAGCAATTCATCTTTCCATCCGATCATTAATTCTACCCATTTCTTTAATGCAATCTTTCTTTCATGATCGTATCAATGCATAATAAATGGATTTATGAAGTAAAATATATCAATGACCAATGGGGTTATTAAAACACACACTATACTCTCTATAAGTCGTTTGTGCATGTAAATAGTCCACCTCATGACGTGCTCCGCTAAATACAATCACATTCACGTCGGCTGCTGTAATTTTTTTATTTATGAGTAACATTGCGTAGGTATAGTATCTGGTTACTTAATGTCATGTTAATATTTCTACTTTGACTATTATCTTTTCGTATTTACTTCCACTCTGCCTACTCCGCCAGTTGTATATTTCTAAAACCTTCTGTTGTACATACATTCCAGTTTTTCTATTATCAGGTACGTTATTATTGAAAAGAATATGATTGAGCCATTGCATTCCTGTCTTATTCCATTAGTCACATTTAGCTCTTTTTGTTCTACATTGTTAAGGCAAAGACTTGTTGCACCATTTGTATATATCTTTGTTACTGCGCTTATTACCTCTGCATGCAGGGGGTATTGTAGTAGTAGCCGTAAGCTAGAGAGTTTGTCTTTAAAACGACTTCTTCGCCCATTGCAGTATATCTTTGATTGTATTTATTTATGTTATTGTCTCTTTGATGAAAATCCTTTCTATTCTCCATTTCTTTGCTCGACAGTTTGTAAAATGTAAGATACTTGCTTTTGGTTCATAATTATCTTTTTTGGTATGGTTGCTGAATGAAACGTAATGAGAAAATGCTTTCATTGTAAAACGATTTTTCCCCGTTTATCTTCACGTCTCATTTACCTTTACCGTGTTTGGCATTGGCGTTAATTAAAAACACCTTCAAACAATTTCATTCTTAATGTAGGTAATGAGATAAATGAAATGTTGGACGGAATTAAGGAGTTGCGTAATTAGTGTCACATAAGTATTTCTGAATCGAGAATGTTAAAGGCTAAACAACCTAATTGATTTTCACAATACTATGCTAAAAAGAGGCATTATTTATCTCAGTCTCATTTTTTTCTGGAAAAGTAATTCTAAAGCTGTACTCTACAATGAGGTTGTTTTGATTATAGATTTATAATGTGATGAAAGAATGATCAGCGCTCTCTCTCTCAAAACTAAAAAAGAGGAGAAAATTCAACACATTTCCCAGTGCGTTTTCAAATACCTCCCAGTGCAAACTGCAGCACTATTATTCTTTTTCGTGAAGCCGGAACCCTTAAATTAAAGCAGGTGGATGGGTGTCTGCTCGCGGTTCGTTGGCTGGTTTAGAAAGTTTAAGAAAACAACAAAAAAGTTTACGTGGGAATCTAGGACATAGCAAGAATTTCCTTTTTCCTGGCAGCCTTTATTTCAGTTTAAATATCACAGAATATAATAATAATAAAGGAAAAACTATGACTAACTATAATAAATGATGCAGTTATACAATCATTCCCGCAGATAACACTATAAAGTAAAATAACAAAAACAACAGCATTAAACACAGGGAATACTGCATTTCCTCAGTTCGTCTTATGAGCTGATGCTTCATAGCTTCAAGACTCTCCCTCAATCTGCAGTTGCCGGAAGCTCCCGGGAATTAGTATTTAGGTCCATCTGCACTTTTGTTTGCATGGCAGGCATTTAAAAATTAGGGCGGGGCCAAGGTGTGGGTTTATCTGCGACAGAAAAAGAGTTGCATTCAGCACGAAGAATGAATATTAATTGACATTATTGGGTGTCAATGTGTTGATACACGTGGAATTCTCTCTCTCTCACATGCATACAACACACACAAAAAACCATCACTAAATATCATTATTATTATTATTATTATTATTATTATTTTGTTAAAGATGATGGCAGCATCAGTGGAATTGATTTTATATATGGTCTTTTCAATTCTTCTTATTATTCTCTTCTCATCAGGGCTGATATTTGCTAATAGCTGGCCGATGTTCATATCTCGGTGAAAGAAATGTTTTCTAAAAATAATAATTTATTGATATGATAACAAAAGTGGTTAACAAATCTTAGTCTAAGGGTGTAACGGAATTCCAACGTTTCCAAACCGCTATCATCGGTTCATTTTCAAGGAAAGGTGAGCTTGAACTGATTGAAATGGGGTCGTTCGGCGGTATTTATTGTGTCCCAGGTGCTCTGTCTGATGGGCGCTGCATTTTCATTGGCTGAACAGAGGATTAAGTCCCTGAGTCAAGCCGTCTTGGCAGAGGTGGAAGCTCGCACTGCTCTTCTCGTGCGGACGCTGGAGACTGGGAGCGTAGTATTGGGAAGGTCATTGCCGATAGACGGGGGCACCTGATTGGCCCGTTCGATCGGCTCTATGGTGCTGGCGGGCGGCGCCCTTCGTGCCACCGTCGGGAGGAGTGAAGTCTCTTGGGTGGTGTTGAGGCTGGGTCTCTCCTTCCGATGTGTAGGGCCTCCAAGAGGCGGAGGGCGACGGTGGTCTGCTGCCTTATCGATAATTCTGATATTAGGAATAATGTCATTCCTAATTATCCTGGTATTGTGGACGTTTTTGGCATGATTATGGATGGCGCCTTCCTGAGCGTGGCAGGATATCCTCTTCGAAAATCGCATAGTCGTCATACCAATGTAAGCGCCGGGGCATTCCCGGACAGGGCATTTGTACTGGTAGACAACGTTAGTTTTCTTGAGAGGGTCCTGCAACACGGGGGCTGGATTGTTTTTCATAATCAGGCCACTGGTCTTCTTCGTTCTTGTAGTAAATTATTAGTTTCACTTTTTTCGCAGGGTCCGTGGGGGAGACGTTCCTTTCTATGATGGTACGAAGGGCTCGCTCGTCCTCTTTGTATTTCTTAATGAAATACTCCCTTGTAAAAGAGAGTGACGTCTTCAAGGGCGGCGGGACGAGGCTCCTGCTGATACCACTTATCGATGTTTTCTGCGAATGCATTTAGTGATGTCCCGGTTGGAATACCGTTGTTAATTAAAACTTGGGCAACACGTTCTAATT
The DNA here is from genome assembly GCF_015104395.2 of Macrobrachium nipponense. NCBI lineage: Eukaryota > Metazoa > Arthropoda > Malacostraca > Decapoda > Palaemonidae > Macrobrachium > Macrobrachium nipponense. The sequence goes on along the minus strand of NC_061100.1, from coordinate 93,615,136 downwards.
CAGTGTGCGTGTCCTTCCACGAAGAGCAGTGTGAGAGAGCTCTCCTGATGAAGGCGCTGATCGCAGTGCGCTTGTATCTCTCTGGACACTCGCTCTCGCCGTTCAGGCTCATGCCCAGGTTCGTGGGTTTCGTATACACCTGTGTTACGAAGCGCTCCTCTTGTTGCCCGACGAGGACGTCAAGGAAGGGGAGGCGACGGTCACGGCAATGTTCGATGGTGAAGTTGAGTCTGCTGTGGTCGTGGAAGGCTTGTCGCAGGCGCTCTATTTCTTCCACCGTGCTGGCGCTGATGAAAGTGTCGTCAATATACCGGACGTACATAGACGGCTTCTCGATGTTGGCGAATACCCGACGTTCCACAGCACCCATGTAGAAGTTCGCGAAAAGTACTCCGACCCCCCCAGAAAATGAATGTTCATAGGACATCAGACGAACGTACTTTACAAGCTTGCGAACTTTAAGCCCCAAACTTAAAAATAAAAAAAGTGCTTGAGATACACCTAAAAAAAGTACCCGTTTTCGTGTACACTTTTAGGTTTGTGCAAACCTTAAATATGCTTGAAATAAACCTCAATAAAAGCCTTGAAAGAGCTTCAAAAAAACATGGTATAAACCTTCAAAAGCCCATATAGAACCTTAAATAGGCTTTATAAATGCCTCATAATTACCTTTTAACTGCTTTAAACAAACGTTGTAAGGATATTAAACAATCCTTATACAGGCCCTGAAAATGTGTTAACGAGGTTTACATGAACCTTGCAATAGCTTTGAATAATAATTTTCAAGACCATAAAATGATAGTTCATATACCTTACAATAAATAATAACTCAGGAGAGAAAAAAGTTTTAATCTTGTTTATCATTTATTTTGCACTGACATGTTCCAGTGGGGACTAACACTGTACAAGTAAATAGTCAAATAATGTGGCCTCTGTTTTGTATATAAATAACCTGCAAATGCACTCGATTGATTCTTACCTCAGTAACAACCACCTCATTCCATAAAAAAAAAATTACAGTATAAAAAGTATATATGAAGTATATATTGTACATACATAAATACACACATGAGACTTGTGCTAATGGACAGCTATTTTTTTATAAAATAGTCTGTACCATACTGAAGATTGCAACCACTTTGAATGATACAAACAAAAGATGAAAGATTCAAATCTATCACATCCCACAAGCACATGTACCATTTGTTTGGTTTTATTTCTTTATTTCTTTTGGTAACAGATATATGCATGTACAAACACTGAAAATGTAACATGAATAAACATTATATATGCTATATGTAGATATATATATATATGTGTACATATATATATATATATATATATATATATATATATATATATATATATATATATATATATATAAACATAATTTGGACGCACACACTTCCATCTCCCTTCCTCTGTGGAGTCATTGATTTCTTCCTCATAATTTTCACTGAAGCGGTAATAGCTGCCAAAAAACTGACTGTGGTACAGTTCCACTTTTCTTTTCAAACCAGATGCCATGACACAATTCAGCCAATGCAAGTCGCATCCTGAAAAAGTGATATATATGTAGTTTTCCCTCTCTCTCACATTAGGTATTTTTATGTGTTACTGTAGCCTACGGTGTTTTTGAACTGATTTTGCAAATCTTTAATTCAAGTTAATTGCACCTTATTAGTAACAACTGATTAACAAAAAATAATATACATGAATATACCAGTACAATATAGGGTAGGGCTATGAAAATTTCACAAGATATAATAAAGATTAACTGTTCTGGTAACTCACTACTCAGTCCATTATACTGTAATAAGATAATGAACTTGCAGACCCTGAGAAAAATATGAAGCTATACCTCATTCATTTTATCCTGAACCATGCAAAAGGCAATAACCCAGGCGAGTTTGTAAGCCGAACACTGATTTCCCGCGCTTAACCATGGCAATTACAGGTCTGAATTATTTAATTTATTTTTTGCATTGGTTTTTTACAATTACAGTGCTTTATCAATTTATTTCATAAAAATGTAAAGGTAATATTATCAACAGCATTGGAACCTACAATGAGTTAAAAAAAAATTATTTTATACTAGAACCAATTCCCTTTTTCTAGGAATACTCCACGCCTTATTTTATTTTCAGTTTTCCATAAAAATAATAAAAAAAAAATAAAAAAAAAACTTTGGGTAATTCTTACTATTAGAGCCACATGAGCTTATAAAAAAGTAGATGCATAGAATTAAGGAGAATAGTGTATAGAATGCATAGATGAGTCAGTAAGGGAGGAAATGTCTAATAATGAAAAATAAATGATGTTTAAAGTGGAGGTTAGGTTAAGCAATATAGGTTAGGCTAGTATACAAAATTTAGTGTCTAATTAATGCTTTACAGACACAGAGGTTAGGTTAAGCATTATAGGTTAGGTTAGTGTAGAGGAAAAAAAAAAACTACATTTTATATACTAGCTAACATATAATGCTTAAAATAAAAAAAAAAAACCCTTGGTCAGTAAAATAAGAAGTAACCC